>NC_056743.1:1343895118-1343897890 GCF_019279795.1 Protopterus annectens | reverse complement strand
CCCCTTTAGCTTTTAGAGTCAAGTGTAAATTGGGTAGTGTTAGTTCCTTGTATCTGCAATGTATGGACATTGTGCACATCGGCCACACTTAAAAGTCCCATATTTTTACTAGTCCCTTCCTTCCTTCTATTTTCTTTCTCTCTAAAGTGTTCTTTATGTTCATATTTCTTCTGAAACTGAGTTTAAGCTCACTCTTAAAAACATCAGTTTTACTGCCATATTTTGAACATGTTCCAAACTTCATAGATACTCTTCTTCAACCACCCTATATCTTTGTAATGGGTAATAGTAAGATATGGTGTGAAGTTATTGCTGATCCCATTGTTTTCATCGCTACCACCCATGTTAAAATTAATGGTGTTGACATTATTGTTATTATTGTGTGTCTCATTATCACCTATAATATCGAATCTCTTACATATCAGAGGTTTGTATCTGGTCCATACTGCCTGTTCTGCGTGCTATATATTCTTTTATAGGTATTATAATATCTTTAGGATAACCTCTTTCAATAAACATTGTCTCCACATATTTCATTTCGTTCAAAAAATCTTCTTCCTCTGATATCATCCTCGCCATCCTAATCATTTTGTCCCTTGACCACATTTTTCTTTAGTTGATATGGGTGGTCACTACAGTAATGGAGGTAGGAATTGGAAAAATGTTCCTTCCTAAATACATTTGATCTGTAACATTTTCTTATTTTATCTTTACTCAACTTAATGTCTAGGAAGTGTATTTCATCTTTTTCTATTTGATGCACAAAACTCAAAAAAGGTGTAGTGTTATTAATGTACTTTAAAAAATCCATTATATTCTCCCTACTTCCATTCCATAAAATAAAGATATCAGTCCAGGAACCTAAAATACTTGACAATGTATTGATTGTACCCAGATTTAAAACATATTGTTTTTCCCAGTGTAGCATAATTATATTAGCATAAACTGGTGCGCAGGCAGACCCCATCGCTACCCCTTCTTTCTGATGGTAGTAATCTCCTTCAAAATATACGAAATTATATTTTAACACTAATTCCATGCATTCTAGGACCATTCTGTATTGAATTGGTGTAAGAAATTTCATCTCTTTAAGCACCTCTTCAAACCATTCCATACCAATGGTTTGTGGAATAACGGAAAATAAATCTTTAACATCTACTGTTATAAAATACGTTTCATCACTGTAGGCACTTTCATTAATTTTGGTCAAAAAATCCCATGAATCTTTGATTATATGTTCGTATCTATCATAAAATTCCTTGGTCATAGTGTCTACATAAATTGCCATGGTCTGAGTTTTTGATCCTTGCGAGGCCACTATTGGTCTCATGGGGGGATCCACCACTGACTTGTGTATCTTCGGTATACCAAAAATAGCTGGTATAACTGGTTTGGGTACTGTCAAAAAGTTTGTGTAGCTCGAGATCTATCATACCACAGAACAAGTTATCATCTAAAATTAAATCTATCTTCCTGTACAGTATGTTTATCTCGTTTTTAGTCACCAAACAGTACTGGTGGTCTTTGTCTAAAATATCTTTCATTCTCTTGGTATAGTCCCATTTGTCCATGATGACTATACCTCCCCCCTTATCTGGCTTCATCACTCGTATTTTATTATTATTACTTAAATCGTGTAATAATTTCATTTCCTTTTTGTCCAAATTACTTTGCACCCTATTTCTTACTTTATGTTCATCCCGAATTTTATTAATTACACATCTTTCAAAGTTCAGAATTTCATGCTGTAAGGGTGGGTTGTATATACTACGCCTAGCTAAAGGGTTCATCTGATTATGTTCAGTTCTATCATTGAATATGTGCCTAAAATTAAGTTTGCGTGTAAATAGTTTAATATCCAGGATGAATTTGTCAATGCTAGGTTTCACCACTGGAACAAAGGTGAAACCTTTTATAAACAATTCAAAAAAACTTTTATCAACAATAATATCTGTATAGTTAAAAATATTAAAATTGTTATATGTATTTAAAATCCCATTAAAATCAGTGTTGTCAGCATCAGTAGTGTATTCAAAATCATGTGTTAATTCAGGGGCAGGGGTTAATGAAAATTCTGCTCACGATATCCCCTCCCCAACCCTGCATTATTTCCTGATGTAGCTTGTGCATAGGAGGTCTGCTGGTTCCTATTTCTCAGCCTCTCCGATCTCCGTATTTCCTCTGTTTCTACAGGGGCATCATTGTTAGTCATACTACCTGCCCCTTCAAGATTAGGGAATTGGTCGAATAATGCTGGTTATTAACATCTATTACTTCACGCTCTAACGCTTCTCCTAAACCCCCCTCTTTGTTGGAAATAGTTGTTATTCCTATTCTGAAAAGAAGGTTTAAAATAGTTGCTAGACCTCTGATTAGGGATTGGTTTTCCCAAATTGTACGCATTACCCTTTTCATAAACTAAAATATCCCTATCCAATTTCTTTAACTTACGGTTAATGTTAACATTTGCTGCCATATCAGCATCATGCAGTGTTCTGTAATATACCACTTTGTATTCTTCCAAAGAGTGCAGTAAATCATTATTAATGTCAGCATGAATTTTGTCAATATCACTTTTCAACTTCTCCAAAACTTCAGTGTTATGTTCAATCATTGCCCTTAAAATTGTCAATCCACATTCATTTAAAATGTCACATACTTTTTTAAAAAACATTTCATCATGAAAACTACTGTTGGGAAATTTGTTAATTCTAAGTCCTTTAGGGACTATCTTTTCTTTTACACATTTTTCAAGGTACCAGTTTTCTACAG
>NC_056743.1:1343732618-1343887618 GCF_019279795.1 Protopterus annectens | reverse complement strand
TGAATAACATTGAGCAGCTTCCCTGCCCCCCGTAGAGGTGGTTACTGACTTGAAACTGTAGATCTGAAGTAGTAGATTCATTTGTCTGCAACCTGTGGGTTATGGATCCGATATCGGATCCGAACCGGCATGGTTTACCAGCTATGGATCCAAGCTCTCAGCTCCTCCCCTCACCCATAATACCCTGCTCTACCCTCATGACCCCAGATCTCGTTTGCCGCGCATGGTGACCAGATTGTTTTTCCAGCTCTCCAGCTAAGTGCTAGTTTAAGTGTTTAAATTGTAAAATTTAAAGAATTTTTTGGTTGATTTGTGTGAAAGTGTAGGTTTCCCTTTTTGTATTATTACTTTTTTTTAGTGTTTAATCTAAAAGTTATATCCCTCCCCTCGCTGGTAGCGTAGTGTGTGTGTTGGGCCTGTGAGTGATTTTTGTTTTTTTAGTTACTTACCTTAGTTATAGTAACTGTTTTTTGTAGCTTGGGATGTCTGAGCAGCCCAAGTCTATTTTTTCTAAATGCTCCGAGTGTGGCCATAAGCTTTCCCCAGCTTATGGCCACACTCGGTGTGTTAGATGCCTGGGGGTTGAACACCTCACATCTGGATGTTCCATTTGTGCAGGGTTCAACCCCAGGCATTGAGGAGCGGAGGTCCAAGCTTGTTTTGGCAGGCCTTTACCGCCGGACTCGGCTCCGACCTCCGCTCCTTCGGGGTAACCGTCCCCACGGTTATTCCCTCCGGCTCCCTCCTCCTCCTGGGACTCAACCTCCCGCTTCTGGTTCGGAGGAGAGGTTGCTAGGAAAGAGACCGGAGGGAGAAGCACCACAAGCGGCGGGCCGAGACCTCTGTTTCGCCCCGCCAGCCAAGCGGCTTCTCCCTCGCTCCATTGTCGGCTGGATCTCCTCCTCCTCGGCCCGGTCCAGTGTGTTTTTCACCGGGACCTGAGGAGGAGGAGACCCGATCTCCGTGGAGGCTATCGAGGAGGCACTCAAGGCCTACCTCAGTAGCCTCGTTGAGATCAACGTACAGCCTATCGGATGCTGATCTGGACCGGATGATGAGAAGGTTCATCCAGGCCCAGATGCAGATGGGAGTGCTCTTGCCTCCCCCGGGGGGGGAGCTCGACCCCCTTTTTCAAGCCGATTGCTCCTTCTCCGACCCGCTACCTGGGTTCGGAGCAGTTGGAGCCGAGCATCTTCGGAGCCAGGGGTGGGTCGGCGCCGATAGTACGTGGTACTTCGGATCCGACCCTGCCCTCGAGTGCATTAGATCTGACCTCTCGGAGCCTGGATCCGAACCTCGGATCCGGGGGGATCAGTGCTCCTTTGGCGCAGTCTGTGTCGAAGCGTACTGTCCCTTCGGATCCGAGCGCTTCTGCGCCGGCTCCGATCCACTCTTCGGATCCGAGGGGGAGCCGATTGTCGGATCCTTTGGTCGAGGTCGGCTCCCCTTCGGCCTTTGATGTAGTGGAGAGGGCCCTGTTGAGGGTCTCCGGACCCCCGGCACTTGTTTCAGCTCCGTCCCGCGCTCTCTCTGCACTGGGTCAGGCTTCCACCATCCGGCCCTTGGGACAGCCCGCTTCTGTGCCCCAAGCTGCTCCCCTGGAACAGGTTGCTGCTTGCGAGGAGTCCTCTGACAGACCCCCAGAGGATGTTCCTCGCAAGCATCACGTGCAAAGGAGGCACATTGACTCCCGAGTCTCTCACGGAAGACACGGATTTGGAGGAAGGGAAGGCTCCCCACGGTCACCCCCGAGGATGTCTCATTTGGAGACATCATGGAAATGCTCCGTATAAGGTGGTCTGCCCCAAGTCTTCCTCGGACGAGTCCGTGTTCTTGGAGGCATTTGAAGCGGGCCAGTCTACCTCTTGTTTTTCCTCTCCTGCCGACCCCCTGGTGGACCTCATTACCACCAGGGCGTGGAAGGAACCGGACACCGTGGAGCCAATCCCTAAGAGGCTCGACAGGATCCTCAGCCCACCGTCTGACCGTGCCCATTGGAGTAAGGGGCCTCCGGTAGATGCCATGTTGACGGCGGCGGCCACCAAGAGGGAACTTGCTCAGGAGAGTCCCTCAGTCCATCCCCCGAGCAAGGAGTCTCGGATGATGGACCGCTTGGGGAAGCGGATGTTTAGTTCAGCGACCTTCTCGGTAAGGCCGCCGAACTACTAACTGGCACATCATTAGGATGCAGCGAGATCTCATTAAAGAATACGCTGCATCTCCCCCAGAGTCCATGTCTGAGGAGGACAAAATGCTGCACTCCACCCGCATGGCCACTCTTAGATCAGTTACCAATACCTCTATGCGGCTACTCTCCCATGCTACGGAAGGCGCCGCTAGAGCCGCAGGGGCAGGTCTAGTCACTAGACGTCAGGCCTGGCTCCGTCATTGCGATTTTTCTGAGCCCTTCAAAGCGTCATTTGCGAACGCCCCCTTTGATGGTTCTGCCCTCTTTGGCAAAACCGTTCGCGACACTTTGACCCAGAGCGAGAAGGACGGGAAGACGCTGTCTGCCGTCGGAATCCGCTTCTCTGCACCCCAGAGGCCCTACTCTAGAAACCAAAAGGGTCAGAAGAAGATGTGGTTCCGGAAGTCGCAGCAATCCCAGCCTGCTCCGGACAACCAGTCCTTCCGTGGCAGGAGAGGACAGGGAGGACGCCGCCCTAGAGGCAGAGGGGTTCCCAGAAACTTCGGGTCCAGAGAACCCTTCTCTGAACGGCCCGCCAGCAACCCTGAGGGTTGCCCGGCTGCTCCACTCTGGAGGCAGTCGGGACGCTGGGCACCTAGCGGCATGGGAGTCCATAACATTAGACCGCTGGGTTCTCCAGATCATATCCAGAGGATACCGCATCCCTTTTCGTCACTTACCAAAGCTGAAGTCCCTCCCAGACGTTCCACCCGGTCAACGGGAGGCCGCTTTGGCAGAAATTGGCCATCTGCTAAAGAAAAGAGCCATCCAGCCCGTCCCCCCAGACCAGATCGGATCAGGGTTCTACTCCAGGTTCTTTTTAGTGCCAAAAAAAGACGGGGGATCTAAGACCAATTTTAGACCTTTCTCTCTTGATCTTGGCAGTCCCCAAGGAAAAATTCCGAATGGTCACTCTGCAATCTATTCTCCCCCTTCTGGGAGAAAATCACTGGATGTGTTCTAAAGACCTCAAAGGTGCGTACTACCACATCCTGATGGACAGGCGCTCCAGGAGGTTCCTCCGCTTCCGGCTGGGAGCCAGTCACTACCAGTTCCGGGTCCTTCCCTTTGGTCTCACCACAGCCCCCAGGGTGTTCACCAAAGTATTAGCAGTGGTAGCGGCCCACCTGAGGCTTCAGGGGGTGCAGGTCTTCCCCTACCTGGATGACTGGCTTCTCACCGCCCCAACAAGGCATCTACTACTATTGGCGCGAGACTCCTTTCTCCATCTTGCTCCCGTTCTGGGCATTACAATAAATACAAAGAAATCCAACCTGGCGCCCACACAGCTCTTAGATTTTATAGGGGCCAGGTTAGACACAAGGAGTTTAAAAGCCTTCCTCACTGCGGACAGAGTTCAAAATCTGCAGCTCCAGGTGCGGGCCATTCTCCACTCAAGTTCTGTTCTGGCGGAGTTGGTCCTGAGGGCTCTAGGGTCCATGGCGCTGCTATAGCACTTCTTCCTCTTTCCAGGCTCAATATGCATCCTCCAGTGGACTCTCTTAGTACAATGGTCATACCTTGCTCTCCTATGCATCATCCCATTGCGATCAGCAAGGCTTGCAAGTGGTCCCTCCTGTGGTGGCTTCACTCCCCCAGATCTCCACGGAGGCCGCCCATTTTGTGCTTCTCCCCTCGCCACGGTGACCACGGACGCCTCCCGCCTCGGGTGGGGCATTTTGGGCCCGGACCGTCCAAGGCACGTGGAGCGATTCAGAGACCTTACTGCATATCAACGTTCTAGAGATGAGAGCAGTGCTCTTAGCGTTGCTAGCACTTCAGGACTTTCTTCCCTTGGGAACAATTGCGATTCAATCGGACAACATGTCAGTTGTCTGGTACATCAACAAGCAAGGGGAACAAGGTCCTACCCTCTTTGTCGAGAAGCCATGAGAGTTTGGGAATGGGCAATCTCCACCAACCACTTTCTAATAGCAACGCACATTCGGTCGGTCCAACATCCTGGCGGACAAGCTCAGTCGCACCATTCTGACCCCTTACGAGTGGTCTCTCAATTTTCAAGTAGCGACGCATATTCGCACGGTGGGGAACTCCTTCATGCGATCTTTTTCCTCTCCCTCAAACACCAAGTGCGACAGTTTTTTCGCTCTGATACCTCCTCCAGGAGGTTCTCCAAGAGACGCTCTGGTGCATGCTTGGCCACCCGGTCTTCTGTATGCTTATCCACCCTTGCCTCTGATGCTCCAAGTTCTTCAGAAAGCCTCTCGGGTGGGTTGCAGAATGATTCTCATTGCTTTTGGCCTCGACAGATCTGGTTCCCCTTCTAAGGTCTCACTCGGTGAATCCTCCTTGGATTCTAGATCCCATTCGGATCTGATATCTCATCCATCCTGCATATCTCCTCCGAACCTGGACAACCTGAAGTTGACCGCTTGGCTGCTCCAGTTCCACTCTTGATCAGGACTCGGTATTTCGCCTCCTGTTAAGGCAATCCTGGTGGCAGCTCATAAACCGTCCACTAGGAAAGTCTACGCAGCAAGTGGAAACGGTTTTCTTTGTGGGCGGAGCGGCAAGGCCTGAATCCCTTCACAGTTCCTCTCCTTAGTGCTTGATTTCTTAACCACTCTTTTTAACGCTGGTGCCAGCAGTTCCACAGTCAAAGTACAACTGGCGGCAATTTCACATTATCACATTGCTCATGACTCTAGTCCACTCATGTCAGCCAAGATGTGTAAAATTTTCCTTAAAGGTACTTTCCTTCTCAGGCCCCCTGTAAAACAAGCGGTTCCTGCATGGGACCTTTCCTTAGTTCTCCAGGCCTTGACCGCCTTCGAACCAGCTGCACGGTGGATCTTAAATTCTTGTCTTTCAAGACAGCCTTTTTAGTAGCCATTACATCGGCCAAGAGAGTTTCAGAGCTCCAAGCATTATCAGCTAAACCTCCTTACTTGGTCTTTCATCCGGACCGTGTTTACCTCAGGACCAACCCGTCCTTTCTTCCTAAAGTAGCTTCTGAAGCAAACATTAATCAATCCATTAACCTTCCTGTTTTCTTTCCTAAATATGAAAACAAAGGTGAATACAAGCTTCACTCCTTAGATGTTCACAGGCAACCTAGATTTTATCTAAACAGAACGGCTGGTCATAGGCAATCCGACCAGTTGTTCATTTCCTTTGCTAAATTTAATTTGGGCAAGCCAGTTTCTAAAGTCTCTCTGTCTCGCTGGATTTCACAGTGTATCTTATTGGCTTATCAAGCTTCAGGAAGGCCCGCACCGGAGGGTGTACACTTCATTCAACCCGGTCAGTATCTACCTCGGCAGCCTTTAAGGCTAGGATTCCTCTAGATGATATTTGTGCAGCAGCCACGTGGGCTTCATCTCATACTTTTATTTCCCACTACAAGTTGGATCTTGCATCTAGGGTAGAGCATCCTTTGGCTCAGCGTGCTCGGAATATCCTTCCATGATGGCCGCCCAAGATTCAGGTAGCTGGGGACTCTGTCCCACAGGTTGCAGACAAATGAATCTCCTACTTCAGATTTAGAAGTTATGTACTCACCATAACGTTCCATCTGAGTAGGTGTATTCATTTGTCTGCAACCATCCCGCCTCCTATCCCCTGGCCTTTCAGTTTCCTGCATATTATGTGTTACCCTTTTCAGGGTGTTCTTGCTGTTGGCAAACTCGATCTGAGGTCATGAGGGTAGAGCAGGGTATTATGGGTGAGGGGAGGAGCTGAGAGCTTGGATCCATAGCTGGTAAACCATGCCGGTTCGGATCCGATATCGGATCCATAACCCACAGGTTGCAGACAAATGAATACACCTACTCAGATGGAACGTTATGGTGAGTACATAACTTCTAATTTTATTGTCCGTTTTGGGTCTATTTCTGCTTCTTTCCAGCCCCTGCTATCAAGCACGCTTTAATGTGCTTTAGCGCGAATTAGTGCGGAGTTGCCACTAGAGCAGCATCGGGCAGCGCCGGTTAAACAAGGTTAAACTCTTTCTGGCTCCAGAAAGTCTGTTCTTCAATTTTTCCCTTAGAACTGCTCTGTTAGGAACCTAAACAGTTTACACCTTCACTAAAAAGTGCAGCACTTGTTCCAATTAGCTTTTTCTTCTCAAAAAGCTCAGCACTTGTCTTATAAGCATATCCCTTGTATTATAAGCATTCTCTTTGCAGGTCAAGCACTCCTATATTATACAAATCTCTCACTAGCAAAACCCCCCAGGAGTGCCCACTTCCCTGCTAAGCCCACTACTTTTCTGTCTCATACCAACTCATAATTCTTCCTAGCATGTCGAAGGGTCAGATGCTGGCATCCTCTCCTGCCCAGTTGGTGAATCTGGGAATTCTGAGACAATGTTACAATTGCCTCATGTACATGGACAACCCTCTCCTCCTCCCACGTAACACAAACACTTGTGAGAGATGCAGCTATTTAGCCAGACTGAAGGCTGAGCTCTCTCAACTCAGGACTGGCAAGACCAGGCAAGAGGAGAAGGCAACTACACACACAATACCAATCTCACATAACTCAACCACACCACTGAATCACACACATAAACACACGAAGACATACTCGGAGGCTCTGAGTAAAAATTTACCTAAACAGCAGAGGCCTCCAAAGCAGACACCCAAGCAACTGCAAACTCAATACACCACATAAACAACACATAAACAACAAAATCAGTGTGCAAAGCAGTCACTGCCCTTAAGGCCAAATACAACACCAAACATACTTGTCATAGGTGACTCCATAGTCAGACACACTGACGTCCCGCTCACCAGACTGAGTAAGGAGAAGGTCACAGTAAGCTGCCTGTCGGGCGCTAGAATCCGCCACATAACGCAAACACTCAGGTCTCTCAACAGCAGGTACAAGTACGACTCAGTCATTGTCCACGCTGGTGTCAACGACCTGAGACGTACCTCCTTGGACTACATGAAAAGAGACATTGAGGAGCTCTCTGATTATGTAGCCCAGGCAGGTATGACCCTGACCTTGATTAGTATCCTACCTTCACCTAGAATGATGCCACAATACAGTGATAAGATGATCAGCTTTAATAATTGGCTTAAATTCTGGTGTCATTCAAAGGGGATCCAATGTCTGTCTGCCTGGGATGACATGCTGGACAAGCCACGCTGCTTCATAAGGGACGGCTTGCACCTGTCACCCTAGGCTTCCGGATATTGGCAAAGGCTCTTGCCACCCCGATAGTGCCTGTTTTAGGCAAGGCTCAAATTCTAAACCTACCACCCTAGAACACAAAAAGGAAAAACTAAGGGTAATGCTGCTCAATGCCAGAAGTCTCAGTCTCAAGATGCACGCACTCGAGGCCCTTCTCAGTATGGAGAACATCGATGTCTGTGCTGTGACAGAAACCTGGTTCAAGGCTCCTGAGAGCACCCCAGCACTATCAGGTTTCACCTCATATCATGCCCGCCCCAAAATCCGGACAACACCAAGAAAGGAGGGGGGGGTGTCCATATTCATAAAGGACACCCACACCTCAAGGTTGGTGGCAACGCACGATGCATCGGAGACCATCCAGATGCAATTAACCATAGGCAAGACTGCTCTGCAATTTGTAGCATGTTACAGGCCACCCTCTCAAACTCAGGAACCTCACATGGCCTTCCTGAAAACATTGGAGGGGATAAATGTATCTCCAAACACCATCATACTAGGTGACTTCAACTACCCTAATATAGACTGGGAACACTACTCAAGCCCAAACACTCTAGCCCAAATGTTCCTGGAGTTCATAAACTCAAATGCCATGGAACAACTAGTCACCATCCCCACAAGAGGAGAAAACATACTTGATCTCATCATCACGAACATGGGATCACAATGTTCAACACCGGGAAGTATACCCCTCACTGGTGAGATCAGATCATAAACTAATCTCGCTGGAGGTCCTCATCCCGCCCCCACCTGAAATAAAAAAAAGACCACAGTGAAAACTTCTCAAAAGCCGACTTCACACTTCTAAAAACTAGTGTGGTCTCCTTTAAGGCCCCTGAGCCAGTGGTAAACATTACTCAAACTGCTGAATCACTTACAAATGCCTTCTACCAGCACCTACAGGACTGCATGGATCAGGCAATCCCAAACAAAACTAAGACTCTTTGTACCAAAGGCAAGCGTCCAGTCTGGTGGACTCCAGCCATAAACAAGCTCTACAACAAAAGGAGGAAGCTACTACAAGATAGAGCAAAATCCTTGAAAGGTAAGACACCTTTGATCATTATAAGTAAAAAACTAAGAGCTCTCATAAAATCATCCAAGGCAAATTTTGAGAGAAAAATCGCCAAGGACTCAAAAGACAATCATAAGGCCTTCTTTAGCTATGTTAGAAACCTAGGAGGAAACTCCCAGATATGCTCAGAATTAGTTCAAAATGATGTGAAGATTACTGAACCTACACACATTGCCAACATACTGGCTGACAGGTTCAGTGCAAACTTCTCCCCCCCCAAAAGGAGAGATATCTATACCAGAGGATTATAGCCCCCCAAACATCTCCAACGCCCAGGTGAGAACTGCTCTCCAAGGCAAAAACACAGCATCCATGGGACCGGATGGTGTCCCCGGCTGTGTGCTCCACGAACTCAATGAGGAATTAAACCCGCAGTTAGGACAGCTGTTTAATCTTAGCCTCACCTCAGGATACGTACCCAAGGAGTGGCGCACGGCGACTGTGGTCCCACTTCACAAGGGCGGTGTCTCCACCGACCCTGGAAATTACCGTCCCATTAGCTTGACAAGCCTTATCTGCAAAGCCATGGAGAGGATCATAATGTAACTCATAAATAAAGACATAGGGAACTTGCAGACTTTGGATCCAACCCAGTTTGGCTTTGTCAAAGGCAGATCATGCCTTTTAAACTTGGTTGACTTTTTCGAGACAGTCACCAAGGCCATTGATGAGAGAAAGGCAGTCCATACAGCCTACCTCGACCTGGCAATGGCCTTCGACACAATACCCCACTCAGGTATCACTGAAAAACTCATCAGCTTGAATGTAAACCCATACATCACAAGATGGGTTGCAAACTGGCTAAGTGACAGAACCCACAGGGTCAGAGTTGCTGGAGCCATGTCAGACTCAAAGCCTGTCACAAGTGGTGTCCCACAGGGCTCAGTCCTGGGTCCACTCTTGTTCGGCATCTACTTTTCTGAAGTTCAAGCAAACACAGGAGGGTTATGGCTGACAAAGTTTGCAGATGACTGCAAACTGGGCGCCATAGTCGAAAACACATCTGACACAGATATCCTTCAGAAGGGCCTCAGAACGGATAACTGGTGCCAGAGCCATGGCCTAAAGTTAAATGCCAAGAAATGCATAGTCATACCCTTCGGGAAAAAAAGGTTACCCCTAGCTACCATATAGGTGGCAATCCACTGAGCACAGAAGAAATCATCAGGGATCTGGGGACCCAGGTTGACAGTAGCCTTCGCTTGACACTCATGTTGCTAAAGTAGTTAGGAAAACTTTCTACATTGCCCACCTGATCATGAAGGGATTCACATCTAGATCAAGGGAGGTCATCGTTCCCCTGTACTCATCACTCATTAGACCTATGATTGAGTACAATGCCCCATTCGGAATGTATCTGACCCGACACCTGCAGCAGCTGGAAAGGCCCCAAAAGTTCCTCACCAAAAGGATAAAGGGTCTCAAAAATATGTCTTATGCTGCCTGACTGAAAGAACTCCAGCTCTATTCAGTCTCATACCGCTTGCTCAGAGGTGACCTGTGCCTGACATATAAGGCCATGTCAAACCCAAATTTGATGAATATGCTTCACCTCAAAAAATCTAGATCCCTCAGAACCACAAGGGCGGGAGACTTAAACCTTGACACGGTTATTAATAGAACGTGCTGGAGGGACAGATTCATCACCCAGAGACTCCCTATGCTGTGGAACAAAATCCCGGTACATGTGAGGCAGAGCACCTCGCTGGCCTTGTTCTCAAGAGGAATCTTGACCAATGGATGGGAGATCGCAGATATACCCCAGGGATTACTACTATGGGCTAGGCTTATAAATGCCCTTGGGCAGATAGCCTAGTATGAACCTATGAACCTATATATATATATATATATATATATATATATATATATATATATATATATATATATATACACACACACACACACACACACACACACACACACACACACACACACACACACACACACACACACTGGATTCTTTCAGAACTTTTTCGGCAGGGTTCCGGGTGTTCTATAAAAGATCATATGGCTGCCATTTCAGATGTTCTCATAGGATATAATGATCCATCTGTTGTCTCAATTAAGATAGCTGTAGGATATAAGGAGATTCCTTCCTCTTTTCACAGCTAGTTTACTTTGTTTGTGTTATATAACTTGAAATTGTTAAGAGACTATTCTACATTATTCCTTGTACTCATCTCTGTACTTCATCTTGCTGAATTGTTGATTCTATTTTGCAATCTATGTTTACTTGTTTTTCTTTGTCTGTGTGATGTATTTTTTTATATTATTTTTAGCCAACTTACTTTGTATGTATTTACTGTGGAGTTTTTCTCCCCGGATCTCCACTTAAAAAGGGCTCTGTCCCAGTTGGACTAATTCGGTCAACAAATGTCAAATAAATAAATAATAAATAAAGCTTTCCTCAAAGGAACTTTATTGTTGAGACTTCTATTCGAGACCCAGTCCCACCATGAGATATGACATTGTTGCTTCAATCGTTGACTTTAAAAACCTTTCGAGCTCATGGCATTAGCCTATTTAAAGTCCTTTCTTGAAAGATAATTTTTCTGATTGTCTTTGCTTCTGCTAAACAAGTTTTAGAGTTGCAAGCACTGTCATGCAAGCCACCTTTTCTCATATTCCGCAAGAATAGAGTATCACTAAGAACATGTCCTTTTTTTCTTCCAAAGGTGGCATCTGAAATTTAAATGAACGCATTGACTTACTTATATTTTTTCCAAAGGTTTTTGTCTGAGACAAACACATCCTTCATACATAAGACATTCACAGCCAGCTCATATTTACTTGCATTGTTTCATAGTGTCATAGGTAAGTGCTAGGCTAGCCGCCCTTGCAGGCCATTTAAGTCTAGACAATTTCCCTTCAAAGAATTAACCAAACCCTGTAACTTTTGTCTGGTAGGTAAACACTTTAACCCTTATGCCAGTCCCTGTATCCAAAGACATCAGGAAACCAGATTTTTGTCTCCTTTTTCAAAAGAAAACTAAGACTGCATTTATGAGAAGTCACAATTTCCAAGTGGCTTTTGGATTGCATTTTCTTTTCTTTATAAAACACGAGGGTCATCTGTGCATTCAAAGCATAAGGTTCACTCCACCAGAGCAGTGGCTACTTCAACAGCATTTGCAAAAAGAGTTCTGTAAGTGACATCTATGCAGCAAAACTTGGTCAACTTCTCACACTTTTCTATTGTCTTATAAATTGTATGTGCAGTCTAGACCTCGTGCTTCTTTTGGGTCTGCCATTCTCAGAAATGTCCTTTTTTGAGTCCACCCAGACATTTTTTTTAGGCAGCTTTGGAATCTGTCATAAACATTGAATTAGATGGA
Organism: Protopterus annectens; assembly: GCF_019279795.1. Lineage (NCBI taxonomy): Eukaryota > Metazoa > Chordata > Ceratodontiformes > Protopteridae > Protopterus > Protopterus annectens. The sequence goes on along the minus strand of NC_056743.1, from coordinate 1,343,875,860 downwards.
AATAGACAACATTGAATATGAATGTTATGTACTTACATAATGATATATCTGTATTCTGTAATTTGCATCCGGTTCAACATCCTCACTCTTTCCCCCTCCCAAATTGCCATTTTTGCAACTTCTGAGGCTCAGACAGACCTCAATTGCAGGCTAAGGGGGATCCATGTCTTTTCCTACTTGTATGACCTCCTGTTTCAGGCATCCTCTCCAGAGACCTTTTTGCAAAAATCTCTATTTTGCCACTTCCCTTCTGCAGAGCCTGGAGTTTACTGTATATTTCAAAAAGTCCTTTCTGACTCATTCTCAGGATCATAGTTCATAGGTTCATAGGTTTATACTAGGCTATTTGCCCTAAGGTATTTATAAGCCTAGCCCAAATTTTTGTGGCTTACGCCACCCCTTATATGAAAAAATACTGTGCCCATTAGTTTGTTGTGCCTCTGTCCAGCAGTGACACAGAAATGATTCCCGGGGTAAGCCTACGATCTCCCATCCACAGGTCAAGATTTCTCTTGAACAGAGCCAGCGAGGTGCTTTGCCTCACATGGACCGGGATTTTATTCCACAGCATAGGGAGTCTCCGAGTGATAAATCTATCCCTCCAGCACGTCCTATTTATGTCCGTGCTAAGGTTTAAGTCGCTTGCTCTAGTGGTTTTGGTGGATTTGGATTTTTTGAGGTGGAGCATGTCCATTAATTCCGGGTTGGACATGGCCTTGTATGTCAGGCACATGTCACCTCTGAGCAGACGGTATGCGACTGAATAGAGCTGGAGTTTCTTCAATCTGGCAGCATATGACAGATTTTGGAGTCCCTTTATCCTTTTGGTGAGGAACTTTTGGGGTCTCTCCAATTGCTGCAGATGGGTGAGATTCATCCCGAATGGGGCATTGTACTCGATCATTGGTCTGATAAGTGAAGAGTACAGGGGAACAATGACCTCACTAGTTCTGGATGTGAATCCCTTCATGATCAGGTGGGCAATGTAGAAGGTCTTTCTAACCACTTTAGCAACGTGAGTGTCAAAAGAAAGGCCACTGTCAACCTGGGTCCCAAGGTCCCTGATAACCTCTTCTGTGCGTAGTGGATTGCCACCTATATGGCGGCTTGGGGTTACCTTGTTTTTCCCGAAGGGTATGACTATACATTTTTTGGCGTTTAACTTCAGGCCATGGCTCTGGCACCAGCTATCTGTTTCCGTGAGTCCCTTCTGAAGGATATCCGTGTCTGATGCACTTTCCACTATGGCGCCCAGTTTGCAGTCGTCTGCAAACTTTGTCAGCCAAAGTCCTCCCATGTTGGCCTGTACTTCTGAGAAGTAGATGAGGAACAATAGGGGGCCAAGGACCGAGCCCTGTGGGACACCACTTGTGACCAACTTGGAGTCTGACATAGCGCCAGCAACTCTAACCCTGTGGGTTCTGTCCTTAAGCCAGTTTGCAACCCATCTTGTGACATATGGGTTTACATTTAAGCTGGTAAGTTTTTCTACAATACCCGAGTGGGGTATTGTGTCGAAAGCCTTTGCAAGGTCAAGGTAGGCTGTATGGACTGCCTTTCCCTCATCAATGGCCTTGGTGACTGTTTCGAAGAAGTCGACCAAGTTCAAAAGGCATGATCTTCCTTTGAAGCCAAACTGGGTCGGGTCCAATGTCTGCAAGTCCCTATATCTTTGTTTATGAACTCCATTATGATCCTCTCCATAGCTTTGCAGACTAGACTTGTTAAGCTTATGGGACGGTAATTACCAGGGTCCGTAGAGGCACCGCCTTTGTGGAGTGGGACCACAGTTGCCGTACGCCACTCCTTGGGCACGTATCCTGTGGTAAGGCTGAGATTAAACAGCTGCCTTATGTGCGGGTTTAATTCCTCATTTAGCTCGTGTAGCACACAGCCGGGGACACCATCCGGTCCCATTGATGGTGTGTTTTTAGCTTTAGAGAGAGCAGCTTTCACCTGCGCATTTGAGATGTCTGGGAGGCTACACTCCGCTGGGATAGTTATCTCTCCTTTAGGGGGGGAGAGGGGGGGTGAAGTTTGCACTGAACCTGTCTGCCAGTATGTTGGCAATGTCTTTGGGTTCAGTGATTTTTGTATCATGTCTTTCTGGGGAGCAGGATCCAGACTGTGCCTGTGCTTGGCATCCCTTCCTCCTCCCAAGGCCTTAACTCTCATTTCCTTTTTTTTTTTAATTCCTTCTTCCTCTGACTTCAGTAATGACCAGGGAATTTCTGAGATTTTGTGGTTCATGGCTTCCTGTGCTCCGTTTTGCCAAACTCCACATGAGAAAGTTTCAGTGGTTCCTAAAGTCAGTTTGGCTCCAACATTCTCATCCCCTCAAGTTTGTAGTTCCTCTTCTGCAGTGTCTCAAGCTGAAACTTCATTGGTAGATTTAGCAGTTAACTGTCAAACTAGGGCTTCCTTTTTATCCGCTTCTTCCCTCTCAGGAGCTGTTCACAGATACTTCAGACATGGGATGGGGAGCAGCATTTGGCTCCATAAAGGTGCAGGGAATCTGGTCACCTCGTAAACAGAACACATCAATGTTAATGAGATGAGAGCTTCTCTGTTGGCTCTTCAGACTTTTCGTCCTGTCTTCTCCCCATAACCTCTCAAGGTGTTTGCAGACAATACCACAGTGGTGTGGTATGTCAACACATGGTGGTGGTGGTGAGGGGTGGGGGGCAAGGTCTTGTCTTCTTTACCAGTTGTTGCTCCTAGTGAGGGAACTAGCTATCTAGTATCAAGTGACTCTTCAGGCAGTTTACATCCCCTGGGGTCAAAACATTGTGGCACACTCTGAGCAAATTCATAACTCAATCCCAGGAATGGATGCTTTACAGGGATGTTTCTGGACATTATCTACCAATGGGGCACTCCTCAAATGGACCTTATTTCCTCCCCTCTGAACAGACCACTTCCTCTATTTTGTGCCAGATTCCCAGGTCCTCTGGTTTGGAAGGTGGGCACCCTTTCTTTTTCTTGAAAGGGGATGTTTTTCTCTGCTTTCCTCTCCCTTTCCTCTCATTCCAAAAGTCTTGTTCAGAAATTAACGGGATGCCCCCAAAATATTGTTGGTGACTGCTTTTTGGTTTCTTCTGCTGCATTTAGCCAAAGGCAGTCATCACGAGTTACTTTACAGGGTAGACTTGATCACACAGAACAATGCTCCATCCCATCTGTACACTCGTCAACTGATTTTGTGGGCGATATGAGTAGGATTCCACATAGACACCTTTTTTTTTTTGTTGTTCTGAGGGTGTGCTTGGGATCCTGCAAGAGGCCAGGAAACACAATACTAGGAAATCCTACTTATCCAAATGCAAGTAGTTTTCTGTTTGTTGTCTTTCTCGTAACTTGCATCCAATTTCTGTAGATGTTCCTTTGGTTCTTAATTATCTGTGTAAACTGCTCAGTGCTAGGTTGGCTTATTCTTCTGTTAAGGCCCACTTATCTGCTATCTCTGCGTGTCAGCCTTTATCACCTCCTTTATGTTCTAGATTTGAACATAAACAATTTCTTAAAGCTGTTCTTCATATTAGGCCTCCCAGAAAGCATGTTCCTCCTCCTCCCTGGGATTTTAATTTTGTCTTAAAAAAATTGACCGAGGCTTCTTTTGAGCCTACAGCTTCAACTTCCTTTCAACATTGCTCTTGGAAGACTGTACTTTTATTAGCCCTTACTGCTGCCAGACAGATGTCTGAACTTCATGCCCTTATGACTTTTCCTCCTTTTTTGGTGTTTTATGAGGGCAGTGTGTTCCTATCTACTAATCCTCCTTTTATGCCTAAGCTGGTAAATGTATTGTCCCTTAATCAGTCATTTGCTCACTTTTTTCCCTTCTCCGCAATCTGCCAGTGAGCAGGTGCTGCACGTTACGTGTGCATAGAGAACTCAGATTTTATTTGGATAAGACTAAGACACTTCATAGTCTGACCATAACGTTCCATCTTTGTTGTCCATTTTCATTCTTCCTCATCTCCCCTCCCACCACTCCCCATCCTTAAGGCTTCTAGAAGAACTAATAGTATAGAGCACACATGCCTTGTTGTTGTTGTTGTTGTTATTATTATTAGATATACAAAGACTTTAGAGATAGTGTCTCCATAGTGATTTCTTTTATTTTTCTAAGCAGCAAACAATATCTGAGGTAATTAGGGTTGGTGCATTTTGTTTACGGGAGAAGCTCGAGGGTTCCTGGTTGACACGAGCTTTAGCAATGGCCAAGTTGGATCCAAGGGATCGGATCCGAAACCCATCAGCTGAAGTAGAACGAAACAAGTCTTTTTTTTCTTTCTTAAAATCTCTTAATTCTTTTCTTGGGGATAAGACTTTGAATCCTCTTTGTGGTGAGAAGATTAAGACCTGTTATGTGTTAAAATCCAGGTTAGAGGACAGCCTGCTTTTCTAATCCTACTTTTTGATCCTTATTATAAAGGGATCCTTATACAGAGGGTAGTTGATGTACGTTCAGCACAACATATGCATCCAGTGCCAGACACCATCACACTACTGTTTTTCATCGGATGTCATTACATATACATACCTGTTGTTCCTTGGGTCCTATTTGGAAAGTAGCTTCACAGGATGGTACAGTTTCCTGTCATTACTTTCCCACCATGTTGACCATTGCATGACAGTCTACTTCTTGACCAGTCATCTTACCCTTCTGTCTGTGATACAAGATGTTGACTTGATCTGTCTATTCCGTTAGCTTGATTTTTCTTTTGTTTTTAAGACATCCTGATGATTTATTTTTTTAAAGTTTAAACACTTTGTTCCTTTTATCTGATGTTATCATTTTCATTCATTCTTCAATGTATGGATCTCTGATTCGACTTTGCCAATCTCTTCAGATCGTTGGATCCGACACTCGAGCTCTCCCTTTTACCCATAATGCTCCTCACTTGCCAGATTACCTCAGATATCATTTGTCGCTGTAACGATTTGGTCGGGATTGGGTTCTCTCAAGCTTTTAGGGTGCCTTGTTTGGTGTTGTGGGTAAAATAAAAATGTTTTTCTTATTTTTCTTTTATTTACTATTTGTATCTGTTTAGCCTGCCTTCCTTTACTCTTTTTCATACCTTCGGGGTTCTGGTTTGATGATTCTTTATACCACTGTCTGTACTAGGCCGTTTTTCTATACCTTTTTGAGGTATTCTTTCTACCATTGTTGGTACATAATCTTTATTTTTTCTTTCCTTAAAAAAGAAGAAAAAAACTCTGTGTATGCAATAATTTGTAGAGTTTCTGTTTTCTCTTTCCCGTTTAATTACCTTTTGTTGGCTTGTGTTTAGTCATTGGTATGGCTGACAAGCCTTCCATCTTTTAAGGAGTGCACTTCTGTAAAGATAAGATACCCAATTCTGATGCCCACAGGGAGTGTGTATATTGTTAAGGCCCTTCTCGTTTCATGTGCCTTGTGAGATTTGTGTGCGCTTCAGTTTGAAGTAAGTTACTGACGGAATAAGTTGGTCCTAAAGGGCCTTTGGCCAGCTTCTTCTTCTCTGCTGCTTCTACATCTGGGGCTCAAACCCCCACAAAAAAGCAGAGGTCATTGTAGCCCAGGGAGCACAGGAAGCGCTCTCTTACGCAGTCTCCTACACCTGCTCCTTGTGAGGAGCCACCCACCAAAATAAAAAGTGTCTGATTTGACACCTTTGGGTCTGACAACCTCTATGTTTGTCTCCTTGGATCCGGAGCCCTATATTTTCTCTGGACCCTGTCTCTCCTAGACTTGTGTCTCCAGTTTTACAGGAGACTCCTAGCAAGTCATCCTACATTCCTTCCACAACTTCCTCACTCAGGTCCTCCTGTAGTCTTTCTGAGGCAGATGTGGATAGGATGAACAGGACATTCCTTAGAGCACAAATCCAGATTGGGGGTGTTGCTGTGTCATTCTCCCATCAGATCCGTAAGCCTTCATCCACCTTCACACCTGATTGTAACTCCTTCTCCGATCTGACCCGTAGGTTTGGAGTGATCGGATTTGAGATCGTGGGGAATTGAAATGGATACCACCTCCTTCTTCGTGTCTGACATTCTGTCTGACCTGTTTGGCACCGGTCCCCACTGAGCAGGATGAGAATCTCAGCTGATGTGGCAGTGCCAGATCTGGGGTGTTGACATCAACTCCAAGGTATTTGGAGCCACCACTTTTCCCTCAGACCCTCAGTGCTGGACAGCTCTGGTCCAACTCCCTCCTCTAAGGGGAGATCCAGGACAGGTAAAGAACTGAGGTAGTGGAGATGGTTTACTTTTGCCCCAGGGAATCTTGTACTCTTACTTCCTCGGATCCCATACCTGTTCCCACAATGGATTTGAGCTGCAAGTCCCATCACCCTTCTCCACAGGGACAGCCAAGCTCATAGGAGCTTCCAGACTGTTCCTGTTCAGGAACTCCCTCTCTCTTACAATACCTCTCCAGAGCATCCCACTGAAGAGGTCCACTGGAAGAGACCACAGGAATCTTTGACTGAGGACACTGATTTTGATGCGGAAGAAAGGTTACTTATTTATGTCCCCACGTGAGGATGTTTCCTTCATAGACATTTTAGAGATCCTGCTCCAAAAAGTTGGTTGGGCCTTCCAAAGCCCTTCCCAAGAGGAATCCGTGTTTCTAGAAGCCTTCGGTTCTGGCCCATTTACATCTTGGGTTACCCTACAGCAGATGACCTTTTAGCCCTTGTGCCCTGCTTGGTGTGGAAGTAACCAGACACTGGAGCCTGTCCCCTGCTGACCAGACACACTTCTAGGAATCCCCAAAGATGAGCAGTTTAGAGTAACGGAATCCCTGAAGGCTGTGCTGACCATGGAGGCCTCCCCAGTGGGGTGGTGGCATTTCCTGGGACAGACTTTTCAGAGTAAGTAGTCCCCAGAAGAGACCAATTTGCATATCGGTTCTTACAGATGAGAGTGGTCCCATTAGCGCTGCAGGCCTTTCAGAACACTCTCCCTCTGGGTAAGATTGCTGCCCATACAGACAATGTCGGTCGTTTGGTACATCAACAAACAGAGGGGAACCAGATCTTGTCTCATTTGCCGAGAACCAGTGAGTGTGTGGCAGTGGGCTATCTCCTCCACACTTTCCTTTAGCAACACACATTCCTTGGAAATCCAGCGTCTTGGCCAACAAGCTCAGCAGATCCATCCTGATGTCGCGTGATTGGTCTCTCTCAATCCTGTAGTGGTAGAAGTGATTTTTTGTCAGTGGGGTCAACCTGCTATGACTACCTTGCCTCTCCCTTCAACAGGTGCATCAGGTTCTTTGCCCTATCCCCCCTGATGGGGAGTCACCGAGAGGTGCTGTAGTCCACGCTTGGCTCCTCGGTCTCGTGTATGCTTATACCACCTTCTGTTAATACCCAAATTTCTTCAAAAAGTACAACAGTTGAAGAGCAAGGTAGTCCTCATTACTCCCTTCTGGCCTTGGCAGATGTTTCCCATTCCTATGTTCTCATCTTGCATGTCCACATTGGACACTGTACCTCAGTCCAGATACTATCGCACTAGTATGGAATTGTTCATCTGGACATTCAAGTCCTCCAGTTAACCGTATAGTTTCTCCAATTCTAACGATTGCAAGACCGTCCAGACTTTCCTCTCCATTTCATAGGATTTTATCCTCTTCTCAAAAACCTTCTAGCAAGCAAGATTTACAAGCGTAAATGGAAGAGATTTTCATATTGGGCAGAACAAAGAAAGCTGGATCCTTTTACAACTTGTATTACTGCTGTGTTAGATTTTCTAGCTTCCGTTTTTCAGGACAGTGCCAGTTTCTCCACTGTAAAAGTCCAGCTTGCAGCCATCTCTAATTACCACATAGAACACAATGCCTTCTCCCTCTCACTTTTGTCTCCCTAGACCGTCTAGTGATTTTTTTTGTTTGCACCGACCAAGTTACCGTCTACAACCTTTTCTAGCCCAGAGAAACTGACCATGCTTACTCAAGCCTCCATTGTGACTTGGGTGCCATTGGAATCTTGGACCCAATGTTGTCCAAAGGTGGATCCTTTACTGAATCATCAGTTTAGCCTCTTCCTGGAATGGCCCAAGTCACCATCGGGAACTTGTTAGAGCAACCAGGAGCCTCTCTGAACTTGATGTGGTGTGTCTTGTTGATCACTTGCTTACAGTTAGAGGGGATTACTACTCCATCCAAAACCCCCAGTCCTTTGGCAGTTGGGGGTATTTCTCCAAAGACTCCAGCTTACTCTCCTCCTTCGACCTCTGAGCAGGCATCGAAGACCCTGGAACCAGCGTCCTTTACGGTACGCATGACCATGGTCCCACTTGAAGACCTTACCGTGGTTTCGGAGTCGTCCCTTTGGCCTTCGGTTCCGTCAGAACCAAGGCTTTCTCATGATCATGGTTGGACTGCGACTTCTCTGGTACTGGTAGTGGCTCTGATTTTTACTTTGGCGCAGTCCTTTGTTCCGGGGACCCTCGCGGTACCGGCTTCTCTTGAGACTCCATCCCTGGGGAAGGGTCTGTTGGAGTGTGGTGTGACCCTGGTTCCGAGGTTGTCATTCTCGGTTCTGGGCCCCAATCCTTCTTCACGTGGGCCTGCGTTCCAGGCGATGGAGAGGGCACTTGCCACTGCTGGCAAACAGTCGACATTGGACTACCCATTGACTCTTCCCTCTCAGCTGCAAGTGACACAAGCCACCATTATGGGACATCGAGCACAAGAGCCTCAGGCGACCCTATTGCAGGGTGCCCTTTCTTCTGAGTCCTCTACAGAAACTCTCCCTGAAGAAGGACCCAAGAAGAAATTGTGCAAGAGGAATCACGTTGACTGTCCCGAGGAGTCTCTCACTCAGGATACGGACTAAAGTGATGGGGAAGGATCCCCACGGTTACCTCCTGAAGATGTCTCCTTTGGAGATGGCCTTGAAATCTTAAAACAGAGGGGTGATTGGAAGCCCTCCAACCCTTTTTCCGAGGAATCAATCTTTCTGCAGGCTTTTCGTGCTCGACCCTCTACCTCTTGGGTGACTCCACCTGCAGACAAACTGATACAGCACATAGTGCAGAGGGCTTGGAAGAATCCTGACACCTTTGAATCTATCCCAAAGAGACCAGATAAAATTTTATTACCCACGGAAGAGAACCCCGCACTGGTCTTAGGGTCTTCCAGTGGATGCTATGGTGGTGGTGGCGGCTGCCACGTTAAAGGAGCTCACAGAGGAGAGCCAGATGGTCCACTCACCTAACAAGGAGTCCTGGGTGGTGAACCGACTAGGGAAGCGAGTGTTTGAGTCATAGACCTTTGCTATTAGGTCCTTGAGCTACCTGGCACATTTCACTAGGCTCCAGAGAGATCTTGTCTCTTAACTCCCCGGAACCTTGGCAGGACAAGTGTCTGACGAGGTACGCAACAAGGTTGCCTCACAGCTAGCGACCTTGAACTATATATGTAACTCGTCCATGTGGTTAATATCGTATGCTACCTAAGAAGTGGCTAGAGCTATGGGTTCAGGCGTAGTCATGAGACGCCATGCCTGGATGCGCCTGTGTGATTACCAGATCCCTTTAAGTCTTCCTCCCTTAATATACCTGTGGATGCATCATCCCTGTTTGGCCCTAAAGTGAAGGACATGTTAGCCAGGTGTGAGAAGGACAGAAAAACCCTGTCTGCCATAGGTGTACGTCCCCCCCCCCCCGAGCGTCCTTATTCAGGGAACCAGCAGAGTGGGAAAATGCAGAGGGGTAACTCTAGTGGAAGATGCCCTTACAGTGACAAAGGAGGGCCACCTAATCAGGGGTCCAGAGAATCTTTCTCCAGACAAGTCCTATCAGTGCTCTTGAAGAGCGGCCCGATTGCTTTCCTCTGGAAGCAGTCAGTGGATTTTTTCCCCTGCACCAAACAGCCTGGCATTGTATAACCACCAGAGGCTACAAAATCCCATTGAACTCATTTTTCCAATCCACAAAAACATATATTCCTGACATTCTACCCAGTCAAAGGGAATCGGCAGCCATTGAGATAAAAAAGCTGTGTTAAAAAAAGGCATCCAAACAGTCTCACCAGACCAAATAGGGTCCAGATTCTACTTGTGATTCTTTTTAGTGCCAAAAAAGGCAGGGGACTGGAGGCCAGTTTTAGATCTCAGTGTTCTGAACAAGTTTATTACCCAAACAAAATTCTGGATGGTCACGGTTCAGTCCATTCTTCGTTTCTGGAAAAGGACGATTGGATGTGCTCAGTGGACCTTCAGGATGCGTATTACCACATAAAAATGGACAAGCGCTCCAGAAATTTCCTTCGCTTCCAGCAAAGAGCTAATCATTACCAATTCCAGGTTCTGCCCTTCAGACTGTCTACAGCCCCCCCGAGTGTTAACAAAATGTATGGCAGTGGTTACAATGCACTTGAGACTACAAAGATTCAGAGTCTTTCCATACTTGGATGATTGGCCCCTCACCACCCCCACCAAGCGCCTTCTGGAAAAAGCCCTGGACTATACCCTCACATTGACAAAAATCCTGGGATCTCTATAAATTGGAAGAAAAGCAACCTAACTACTAATCAGAACTTAGACTTCATAGGAATGGCATTCAATACCCAATTTTGCCAAGTGTCTCTTCCGGATCACAGATTGCAAAGATTAAGAGCTCAACTCCGAGTGATACTCTGTCAGGACATGGCCTCTGCTCGAGAGGTTCTCCAACTTCTGGGGTCAATGACTGCAGCAATCACCATTGTCCTATTCGTGAGGTTACAGATGATATTCCTTCAATGGTTTCTTTTGTCCCAATATTACCCAAAACATCACCCTTTATCTTATCAAATATGGATAACAGAACAGTGCAAAAAAGACCTTTGGTGGTGGATGAAGCCAGATGCAAATCTTTGTATTCGTTTTTTTTCCCCTCTTCAACCCAAGGCCACTGTGACCACAGATGCTTCCCTGATAGAGTAGGGGGGGGGGCATTTTCAGGGTATGACTGTCCAAGGCACATGGTCGTCCATAGAGGCCAACCTGCATATCAGTATACTAGAACTTAGGGCAGTGCTTCTGGCGTTGCAGGCATTTCACTCTTTCCTTCCGTCTGGAACAATTGCCATCCAATCAGACAATATGGCTGTTGCCTGATACATCAGCAAATAAGGGGGAACCAAGTCCTACCTGTTGTGTCAAAAGGCCATGAGAGTGTGGCGATGGGTGATAGCTTACAACCGCTTTCTGATCGCAGTGCACATTCCCGGGTATTCCATTGTGATTGCGGACAATCTGAGCAGATGTATCCTTCTGCCTCATGAGTGGTCCCTCAACTTAACTATAACAGCGAAAATCTTCAGACATTGGGGCCAGCCTTGCTGAGATCTTTTCGCCTCCCCAACAAATCCCAAGTGCAGCGACTACTTTGCCCTGATCCCCCCACAGGTTGAATCCCCGAAGGACGCTCTGGTTCATGATTGGCCCATGGGGCTTCTATACGCTTACCCGCCTCTTCCACTAGTCCCGAAATTTCTGAAGGAAGCCCTCCAGTTGAAAAGCAAAGTGATCCTCACTGCACTCTATTGGCCCCGCCAAGTATGGTTCCCCTTTCTTTGGCCTCACCTGCCAGACAGACCATGGATCCTGGATCCAACTCTGGATCTCATTTCTCACCCCTAAGGGTTGACTCACCTGAACTTATCCAGTCTTAAGCTGACAGCTTGGCTTCTCCACTTCCTGTAATTGCCAGGCTGAATAATCTTTCTTCCCCCATCCGTGACATTATACTGGCTTCGCACAAACTGTCCACCAGGAAAATTTACTGTAGTAAGTGGAAAAGATTCTTGCTTTGGTCCAAGCAAAGAAATCTTGACCCTTATTCAGCTCCAGTTAATACAGTTCTAGATTATTTGTCAGATTTCTTCAAAGCAGGAGCTGCTGCTTCAGTCGTCTGTGTCCATTTAGCTGCCATTTCCAATTTCCATAATGGTTTCAGGGACTCTTCTTTAATCTGCCATTGTCTCTGCAAAACCTTCCTAAAAGGGATAGCTCATATTAGACCACCCATTAAGGAACCCACTGAACCATGGAGTCTCACTTTAGTTCTTCAAACTTTAATACAACCTCCCTTTAAGCCTGCTGCTACCTGCGATATCAAACTCTTGTCCTGGAAGTCCTTATTCCTGGTGGCCATTACCTCAGCTAGACGTATTTCTGAGCTTCAGGCCCTGTGTTCTAAACGTTCTTATATAATCTTTCATAAGGATAGAGCATCACTTCGGACAAATCCCTCTTTCATACCCAGAGTTGTTTCAGATTTCACAGTAAACCAGTCTGTTGACCTACCAGTTTTCTTTCCTAACTTCTTAAACAAAGAAGAATATTGTCTCCATCTTTTAGATGTGCACAGACAATTGAGATTTTATCTGGACAGAACTAAGGAAATCCATATATCAGACTAATTGTTTGCATCTTTTTCAGGGCCGAAACTAGGGAAAGCTGTCTCTAAAGTAACCCTGTCCAAATGGCTAAGAGATTGTATACTCCTGGTGTGCCAATGTTCAAATAACCCTATATCAGGCAAAATCAAAGCATATTCCACCAGATCTGTGGCAACTTCTATAGCCTTTCATTGAAGGGCATCCATGGTCAATATCTGTGCAGCTGCAACATGGGCTACTCCCCATACCTTTATCTCTCACTACAAATTGGGTCTCGTCTCCAGGGGAAGAGCCTCCTTTGGTTCGATGGTTCTCAGGAATATTCTTCCATAGGGGCCACCCAGGGCATATAAGGTAACTAGGGACTCTGTCCCATCAGTAAGGAATGAATGAAGATTAACAACATCAGATAAAGAAGTTATGTCTTACCATGACATTCCATCTGTGTTTATCATTCATTCATTACATCCCTCCCTCCTTCCCCTTTCTAGAGGCTCCTGGGGAATCGTCTGGGTCCAGTGTCACTCTAGGGAACTTGACCAGATATAGCTTCAGCTTTTCTTGCTATGGTCAAACTCGATCCGAGGTAACTGTGAGAAGGGCACTATAGGTAAAGCTTAGCTCAAGAGTTTTTGGCTGGCGCCAGCTTGCTATAAAGCTGACTCTGTTCCAAGGACGGAACAGACACCCATCAGTAATGAATGAATGAAGATGAACAACACAGATGGAACATTATGGTAAGACATAACTTCTTTTTCTTGTTTCCATTATGTCAGCAAGGCGAGTTTCTGAAGTCCAAGCACTTTCTTCAAAACTGCCTCATTTTTTTTCTCAAAGACAGAGTGACCTTACATTAAAACCCTTCCTTCCTGCAAAAAGTTGTTTGAATCTAAAATGAATCAAGTAATCAGTTTGCAGCCTTCTTTCTAAAATTTGACAATAAAGGAGAATACATGCTACATCTTTTAGATGTGCAGACAAGTTCAATTTTATTTCTGTAGAACAAAACGATTTAGAAAAAAAATGATCAGCTGTTTGTTTCCTTTGCTAAAAACAAATTGGGAAAACCAGTATTTAAAGATACCTTAGCTAAATGGATAACTGATTGCATTTCGTTTGTTTATTCTCTAAGAGGATTGTCCTTGCCTAAATCTCCAAAGGCTCATTCAGTTAGATCCATGGCTACATAGGTTGGTACTAGACTATCGGCCCTAGGGCCTATACAAGTCTAACCACAACAATTCCCTGGATATTTCTTCCCACAATATTTACTTCTTTCTGGATCCCTGTCTAGCAGGGCGACTGACATGATCCCCGGGGTGAATTTACTATGGGCAGTCTATTCCAGAGTATGGGGAGTCTCTGGGTCAGGAGCCTATCCCTCCAGCATGTTTTGTTCATTGTGATGACAAAATTTAGATCCCTGGAGCACATGGCTCTGAGAGATTGGGATTTCTTTGTGGAGCATGTTCAACAGCTCAAGGTTTGACATGGCCTTGTATGTTAAGCAGAGATCACCTCTGAGTAGACGATATGCCACAGAGTATAGCTGGAATTTTTTTTAGACGGTCAGCATAGGGCATCTACTTTAGGCCTGTGATTCTTTTAGTGAGGTATTTCTGCGGCCTTTCCAGCTGTTGCAGATTTCTTGTGAGATACTTACCAAACATCATCTGCTTTTTGGGCCAGAGCTTCAGTTGACATTTGTTATGCAGCCACTTGGTCCAATTCCCATACTTTTATTGCTCATTACAAGTTGGACATCACATCCAGGAACAAGGCTACTTTTGCCTCTGTGGTTCTCCGGAATATCCTTCCATGAGGGTCACCCAAGATTATTGTAGCTGGAGCCTCTGTATCATACGTTGAGGAAGAATGCACCCTCCTTCCCCCAATCCTCATCCTTTGGGAGTGACCTGATGAGGTATATGGGAACCATTGTTCCCAGTATGAGCTTCTACTCTCATCTCTATTCTGTTTTTTGGTATTATTATTATTATTATTATCATTATTATAAGTGTTTATGCCTTCAGGCATATTTAACAGCAACAGACGTGATATGGGGTAGTCTCGCAAATGAGGGGCATTATGGGTAAAGGGAGGAGCTTGAGAGTTGGACCCAAGAATCTAAAGAAATTGACTAAGTCAGATCCTTGGATCAGATTCAAGACCCATATTTTGAGGACGAATGAAAATGGGGAAACACAGAAGCGTAGAGTTCTGTTTGCCTATTGCTTAATTGCTGCATTGATTTATTTTCGTATGTTGAGAGAAATGGCAATATTGCACGTCTTCCTGTGTGTGTTAGAAATAGTCCTGTATGGTACTGGGCAATTCAAGTTCTAATAATGGCAAGGTTAAGCGCTTCCTTATACTGTTGTACTTTTTTCTTATGTGGTTAATTTAGTTTAAGGTAACTGCAAGGTTAAGCACTTCCTATGTTGTTGTACTTATTTTTCTTATGTGGTGAGAGAAACGATTGTGAGAAACGGCTGCAATGATTTATTTTCTTATGTGGACTGAGAAATGGCAATATTGCTGCATTGACTTCATCCAGTACGGTTAATTAAGTAAACCAGCTTGTGTGTGTGTGTGTGTGTGTGTGTCTGTGAAAATAAGACTTTCTGTTTATTGCTCACTGCATTGATTTCCTTTAAGTGGACTGTATAGAGAAACGGCAATATTGCTGAGCTGCATTGATTTCATCCAGTACAGGTTGTTCTTTCTGCTTTTCCCGGTTAGGGGTCGCCACAGCGGAACTCCGGTCCGTTAATGATTGGCAGTAGATTTTTACGGTGTGGAGGTGCCAGCTCGAAACCCAACCTTCAACGAAGGCACGCCCATTTACGCATGTCTTTCGAACGCCACTCGACTGCGGGGGAAGACATGCAGACTCCACACAGAAGGCGCTCTAGCCGAGAATCAAACGAGAGAACCTCTTACTGTGAGGCGACAATGCTACTGCTGCACCTCCGCGGCTTCGATTTCATCCAGTACAGGTAATCCAGGAACACAGCTGCTGTGTGTGTGTGAAAAAAGACTTTAACTATCGCTGCATTTATTTATTTTCTTATGTGGATAGAAACGGGAGTATTACACAGCTTCCTGTTTGTGTGAGAAACAGCATCCAGAGTTAGAAATACATATTCTTATGTGGAGTGAGAAATTGCAGTATTATACGGGTAATTCAGAAAACCAATTGCTATGTCTGTGCGTTTAACTATCGCAGATAGTAACGGCAAAGTTAAGCTACTTAAGCTACATGTGGTGAGAGAAACGGCAATATTGTATGGGTAATTCAGGAAAACAGCTGCTGTCTGTATGTTTAACTATCATTGCATTGAAATGCAAATTCCAGTAACGGCAGGGTTAAGCTGCTTATTTCTTTTGTGGATAATTAATTCCGGACACTATCGCTGCATTGATTTATTTTATGTGAAGAGAAACTGGGTTAAGCTACATATTTCTTTTGTGGGTTCAGGTAGCTGCAGGGTTGAGCAGTTCCTTATGTTGTTGAACGCATTTCTGCAGTGTTAAACACTTCTTTATGTTGTTGTAGTACTTGCGCATTTCTTTAGAAACAGGTGTGTGAGAGTGAAAAATGCCCCAAGTACGTATAAATGGCTCTTAGGGGTACCCAGACTCAGTGTACCTTGGGTATAAGGAGCAAGAGCCTAAAGTCTCTACCCATACCACCACTTGTGAATCAAGCTCTGGAATGTTTGGCTCATACTCTTGCTCTGTTCTTTTTGAAACTTTTGAAGAAAAAAAAATTTTTTTTTTTTTTTTTTTTTTTGCAGGGGAGAAGCCCTAGGCTCCCCCCCAATTATATATACAAACTGTACAGAATGTAACCCATATATCTCTTACACACACACATACATTTGTGTGTGTGTGTATATATATATATATATATATATATATATATATATATATATATATATATATATAAAAATAAATTTTTGCTAAACATATTTATAAATATAAATTTATGTATCAAGTGAAATATTTATATACACACAAATTGATCTCTCTCATATATGAGCACACTTGTGTGTATGTGTATATATATATATATATATATATATATCTGTGTGCATGTGATCTATATACGCACATACAGATATGTAACCACATATACACCCACACATATAAATGTTTTATATGGTTATATGTTAAATGTTTTATATATATATATATATATATATATATATATATATATATATATATATATATATATATATATATACACACACACACACACACACACACACACACACACACATTTGTGGACAACAATACAGATTTCCATACCGGATCGGTCGAGGCCCGGGTTAACAATGACCGCCACCAGTACTGTTAGCCAATGCGGTGCTGGAGGAAATTGGGCTACTGTGGGCAGAAGGAGAAGAAATGGGGGAAGGCATGCCTGAAAGCAGAAAGAGAGGAGGAAGGGTAGGAACTTTGAAGTATGACTGGTATAGGGAGAGAGTTAGCAGATATGATGGAGAGAGAAAGAAGGCTGATATATTGTCTGTGCAAGAGACCAGATGGAAGGGGAGTAAGGCCAGGTGTATAGGAGGCAGGTTCAAATTGTTCTATCATAGTGTGAATGGGAGGAGAAATGGTGTAGGGGTTATCCTGAAGGAACAGTATGCCAAGAGTGTTTTGGAGGTGAAAAGAGTGTTGGATAGAGTGATGTTTATGAAGCTGGAAATTGATGGTGTAATGATGATGTTTAGTGCATACACTGTGCAAGTTGGATGTGCAATGGATGAGAAAAAAATTTTGGAGCGAGTTGGATGAAGTGGTGGTGAGTGTACCCAAGGTTGAGAGACTGGTGACTGGAGCAGAATTCATTGGGCATGTTGGTGAAGGGAGCAGAGAGGATAAGGAAAAGTGATGGGCAGTTATGGTGTTAAGGAGAGGAATGCAGAAAGTCAGATGGTAGTGGAATTTGCGAAAAGGATGGACATAGCTGTGGTTAATACGTATTTTAAGAAGAGGGAGTAGCATAGGGTAACATAGAAGAGTGGAGGAAGATGCACACAGATGGATTATATCCTATGCAGGAGGGCCAGTCTGAAGGAGATTGGACACTGTAAAGTGGTGACAGGGGAAAGTGTAGTTAAGCAGCATAGAATGGTCGTCTGTAGGATGATGTTGATGATCAAGAAGAGGAGGACAAGTGTGAGAGTAGTTCCAAGGATCAAATGGTGGAAGGTGAAAAAGGGTGATTGTGAGGTGGAGTTCAGGGAAGAGTTAAAACAGGCACTGGGGGGCAGTGAATTGTTACCGAATAGCTGGGTAACTACAGCATAGATTGTAAGGGAGACCGCTAGAAAGGTGCTTGATGTGACATCTGGACAGAGGAAGGAGGACAAGGAGACCTGGTGGTGGAATGAGGAAGTACAGGAAAGTATACAAAGGAAGAGGCTGGCGAAGAAGTGGGATTGTCCGAGAGATGAAAAAGTATACAGGAGTTTAAGGAGATGAGGAGCATGGTAAAGAGAGAGAGGTGGCGAAGGCTAAGGATAAGGCATATGGAGAGTTGTATGAAAGGTTGGATACTAAAGAGGGAGAAAAGGACCTGGCTAGACAGAGGGACCGAGCTGGGAAAGATGTGCACCAGATAAGAGTGATAAAGGACAGCGAGGGAAACGTACTCACAAGCGAGGAGTGTGTGTTGAGCAGATGGAAAGAGTATTCTGAGGGGCTGATGAATAAAGAGAATGTGATAGAGAGAGAAGATTGGATGATGTGGGGATAGTGAATAAGATTAGCAAGGAGGAAGTAAGGACAGCTTTGAAGAGGATGAAGAATGGAAAGGTTGTTGGTCCAGATGACATACCAGTGGAAGCATGGAGGTGCTTAGGAGAAGTGGTAGTGGAATTCTTAACCAGATTGTTTAATGAAATCTTGGAAAGTCAGAAGATGCCTGAGGAGTGGAGAAAGTGTTTTGGTACCTATTTTTAATAATAAGGGTGATGTGCAGAGTTGTAGTAACTACAGAGAGATAAAACTGATCAGTCACAGCTTGAAGTTATGGGAAAGAGTAGTGGAAGCTAGGTTAAGAAGAGAGGTGATGATTAGCGATCAGCAGTATGGTTTAATGCTGGGAAAGAGCACTGCAGATACGATGTTTGCTCAGAGTGTTGATGGAGAAATGTAGAGAAGGTCAGAAGGAGTTGCATTGTGTCTTTGTTGACTTGGAGAAAGCATATGACAGGGTGCCTAGAGAGGAGTTGTGGTATTGTATGAGGACGTCAGGAGTAGCAGAGAAGTATGTAAGAGTGAAACAGGATATGTACGAGGGTAGTGTGCCAGTGGTGAAGTCTACAGTGGGAGTGACAGATCCGTTTAAGGTGGAAGTGGGATTACATCAAGGGTCAGCTCTGAGCCCTTTCTTATTTGCAGTTGTGATGGACAGGTTGACAGACAAGATCAGACAGGAGGCCCCATGGACTATGATGTTTGCAAGTTGCATTGTGATCTGTAGTGAGAGTAGGGACCCGGTTGAGGATACCTTGGAGAGGTGGAGATCTGCTCTAGAGAGGAGAGGAATGAAGGTCAGCAGGACTAAGACAGAATGTGTGTGTGAATGAGAGGGAGGATAGTGGAATGGTGAGTATGCAGGGAGTAGAGTTGGCGAAGGTGGATGAGTTTAAATACTTGGGATCAACAATTCAGAGTAATGGCGAGTGTGGATGAGAGGTGAAGAAGAGAGTACAGGCAGGGTGGAATGTGGGTGGAGAAGAGTGTCAGGAGTGATTTGTGACAGACGGGTACCAGTAAGAGTGAAAGGGAAGGTCTACAAGAGGGTAGTGAGACCAGCTATGTTATATGGGTTGGAGACGGTGGCATTGACAAAAAGGCAGAAGTCAGAGCTGGAAGTGGCAGAGTTAAAGATGTTAATGGTGAGAGAGGACTTGCAGGTGGTTGGTGTGACAGCAAAATGCAGAGGACAGGAAGAAATGGAAACAGGTGATCCGTTGTGGCGACTCCTAACGGTAACAGCCGGAAGAGAAGATGTGTGTGTATATATATATATATATATATATATATATATATATATATGTGTGTGTGTGTGTGTATATATATATATATATATACACACACATATATATATATATATATAGGTAAATGTATATATATATTTGTGTGTGTGTGTGTGTATATATATATATATATATATATATATATATATATATATATATATATATATATATATAGGTAAATGTATATACTCTATATTATATATTTGTGTGTGTGTGTATATATATATATATATATATATATATATATAAAACCTATATATTTGTGTGTATATATATATATATATATATATATATATATATGTGTGTGTATGTATACAACTGTTTATAATCTATATATATATATATATATATATATATATATAAAATAGAGATATACATATACATGCACACATGCATACATATACATCAGAAAATAGTATATACTGGAGAGCTATGACACGAGACAGCCCCTGAACTTAGCTGCATACCTCTCAACCTGAATACATCAAACAGCGGGACAAAGGACCATGAAAATAGGTACAAATCTGTACGCTGATTAACATAAAATTTACATACATAATTATGTAATCCCCACCCACTGGAATGAAATTGTGGGATACCAACTTTCAAACACAAACTGAACAGACAACCAAAATATGGCCCCAGAGCCCAGACCCTGTAGTAAATGGTAGCCATTTTTTTAAATCTGTAGCAATGATGTTCACTGGGAACTTGGGAAAGGAGAAGATGATGAATCCCGGTTTTGTTTTTGGTGACTTGCAGTCTGTGGGTAGTGAGGTAAAAGTAGGGCATTTAATGATAGGCAATATTCTAATCTTACCAAAAAATTATTATAGTTTGCTAGGACTCCAAAAGTCATTCTCCATGGTCTACTGATCAGTGGCATAGCTAGAGTTTGTGCTTCCCGGCTCTGGGGGGCTGTCTGAGTTTCCCATCCTTGCCCCCTCACAAAATCATGGTCAAATGGGGCCCCCCATACACAGACCTCCCCCCTGCAGCCATTCCAGTGTCCCATTACTTGGCTGTTTCTCCTCATTTACCATAAACACTGTAATGTGCATACTGCTTTACTTCTCAATGATTTTGATTTCATTTAAAACTATTTACATTTTATAGCACAAACACTAATAGACATCTTAGTGACACTGAGGTAATCCGAACAAGGCCAGCGAGGTGCTCTGCCTCACATATACCGGGATTTTGTTCTCCAGCCGCCCCTATTAAAGCCCGTGTCGAGGTTTAAGTCTCCCGCCCTTGTGGCTCTGATGGATCTAGATTTTTGGTCACCTGAGCAGCGCGTGGCGACTGAATAGAGCTGGAGTTCGTACTCAATCATTGGTCTGATGTAGATGAGAATCCCTTCATGATAAGGTGGGCAATGTAGAAGGTCTTCCTAACTACTTTAGCTACATGGGTGTGATTTGACAGACTACTACTCAACCTGGGTCCCCAGGTCCGGCATTTAACTTTAGGCCATGGCTCTGGCACCAGTTATCCGTTTCTGTGAGACCCTTCTGAAGGATATCTGTGTCAGATGTTTTCTACTATGGCCCAGTTTGCAGTCATCTGCAAACTTTGTCAGCCATAACTTTTGTGTGTTTGGAGAAGTAGATGCCAAACAAGGGCCTAGGGAGACTATCTCTGTGGGACACCACTTGTGACAGGCTTTGAGTCTGACATGGGCGCCAGCAACTCTGACCCTGTGGGTTCTGTCGATGAGTTTTTCAAAACGGATACCGGTGGGTATTGTATCAAGGCTCGCCAGATCGGTGGTAGGCCAGGTGACCTGCCTTCACTGTTTCGGCTTTGGTGACTGAAGTTTAAAGTCAACCAGTTTAATTTGTACGATCTGCCTTGACAAGCCAACCACAGTTGATCCAAAGTCTGCAACTTCTATGTTTTATTTAGAGGATCATTATGATCCTCCATGGCTGCTGGTGGGTGATGCTGCTTAATGCGCCGGCCACGGGAGGGTTGGTGGGATTCCATGTGTGCTTACTGTTTTCCTCACGTTGGGCCCTTAAAGAGATGATGCATAGTGTCCGGATTTTGGGGCCGAATGCATGATATGAGGTAAAACCTGATAGTGCTGGGGTGCCCAGGAGCCTTGAACCAGTTTCGTCACAATAGACATCGCATGTTCTCCATACTGAGAAGGGCCTCGAAAGGGCTGCATGAACCAGGATTCAGACTTGGCATTGAGCAGCATTACCCTTAGTTTTTTTCCTTTTTTCCTCGAGAAGTGGTAGGGCAGTATTCAGAGCCTTGCCTAAAAAGGGCAAGTTGGGGTGGCAAGGGTTTAGGGTGGTAGGTCCCAGGGGTGAGCCTTGCAAGCCGTGGCTCATGGCAGCTGCTGGCTTGTCCAGCATGTCATGTCAGGCAGACAGACACCGGCAAGCCGATGACAATTCAAAGTGTGAATGTTTCAATTCAGCAAGCTGATCATCCATTCTGTACTGTGGCATCATTCTTGGTAAAATTGTTTATACTGCTCAAGGTCAGGGAATACACCATCTTGGGCTTGTGGCATCATCTGCTCCTCGATGTCACTTTCATGTAGTCCGCTGAGGTACTGCCTCAGGCCGCTTACACTACGTGGACAATGACGCAGCGACATTTGTACCTGCGTCTGATTTGTACCTTACATAGCGTGGACAGATCTCTAGCTCGGCCAGGCAGCTTGAGAGACCTGAGTCCTTGCGTTATGTGGCAGATTCTACGCCAGCACGTCTGACTCATGACGTCAGCCCAATGACTAGTGTGTCTGGAGGCGGGTTTGGCCTTAAGGGCTGTGGACTGTTTGACAAGTGACTGTGTGTCTCTTGTTTGTTGCAGGTGATGTGTTCTGAGGTGGCAGGGTTGTTTGTGTGAGCTTTGGTGGCCTCTGCTGTTTCTTGTAGAGGTCTTGATTTTTTGGGTGGTGCATGTCTCTTTCCTTGTTTGTTTAGTAGATTGGTTTCAGAGCCTCTTCCATGTGAGACTGGTGTTATAGTGTGTGTGGTAACCTTTCTCCTCCGACTGGTCTCAGTCCCATGTTATGAGAGCCCAGCCTCCAGTTTTCCATGCTGTATAGTTGCATCTCTTATTGAGATTTGTGTTTTGGGAGGTTGAGAGGGTTGTTCAGTACATGAGGCAAATGTGTGTTTTTCTCAATATTCCCCAGTTCACCAGTTGAGCATGAGAGGACACTACAGCAACTGATCCTCGAGCTGCTAGAAAGAGAATAGACAAAAAAAAACTTTTAAAGAAGACCTGGGGACGTGGAAAACCGAAATAAAGTTTCTTTGGGGTACTCATCTATGACCGTAGCAAGGTATTTGGGTAATAAGTACTGTAGGAGCAAGTGCTATAGAGGTACAGATAGAGAATAGTCTATTGTAGGTCAAGTAGAGATTATCTTATAGTTATAGTATAATGCATGGATTAGACTGAAGTAGTATAGTTCGAGAAGGTAGCTTTAAGGGAAAAGTTGAAGAGTTAGAATTTATGTAAAAATTTGAAGGTAAATCTGCTTAACCGTGCTGCCCTAGCTGCTGCGGTAGTACTCTATAGCTTTTAATCACAAGCTTAAACCGCTGCAAAAACGCTAAGCATGCTTTTATATCAGGGCTGAAAGAGCTAGGAACTGGCCCAAAACGACCAATAAACTAAAAGCGACCAATGAAACTCACACTGCTGGACCACTAGGTGCCTAATGCTTCCCACTCCTAATTGAACCAGCAAGCAGCCTGTTCCAAATTAGGTCCTCTGATTCAGTAACAGGAACTGCACACAAAGCCTAGGGAAAAACAAGCCCAGGGAACAGCAAACAAAACTGGACTATTCTGGTGGGATGGGTGGAGATAAAGAGATGTTTTTTTTTTTTTTTTTTTCACAAGCAGAAACAGATACAGTAAAACAAACAAATGCTATATAACTGGCTATCGCATCCTACACAAATAAACAACAACAGTTACCAGTTAGATTTTAAAAGTAACAAAAAGAGAAAAAAGCAAAAAAAGAATAAATGCAAAAAATTGAAAAAAAGTAATCAGAAAGCAGGCTGCACAGTTGCTAGATAAATAAAGGAAAAAGCCAAAATTATACTTAAATCAGGTACAGTCGCTTTTTCAGCTCTCTCAAGCTTGCATTACTCTGCTACCAATGCGAGGACTGTGCTGAGTAAACAAGCTAAACAAAGCAGTACAGTCTCAAAATGAAAATAGACTTGGCATTAAAACTTCTCTGCCTTGAAACTCACATTCATCGAAACCCATATTCAAAGAAAATGCATTTGGCCAGCGGTGGATAAAGATTACTTTTGGGCTGTTTTCAAATCATAGGCCCCTTGCACACAAAACATGCATGTGGTCTTTGATACACCTTCCTGACTGTATTAAATTGTATATTCCTTGTATAATACAGCACACTTGTTAGAGCATGTTATAAATTTATTGTTTTGATCATTTTTCCAGTAAGCAATGAAACAAAAATGTGTGGACTAATAATGATAAAATTGCCCAGTTCAGAACATTTCCATCATAAATGTCTACTCAGACTTCTACAGTCCACTGGTATTAGTAAATATGCACAATCTCTGCAGAAGTAAAAGTCATCTAAATAATTACACATTAAAGAGATCTGTAACTAATGAAGATATATTTCATTGTTTCATTTACAAATAAAATGATTGCTGCCCTTAAGAAATAAATTGCCTATGCTACATTAAAAAAATGATAAGCTAGTAAAATTGCAATAGAGAATTGATGGCAAACCGATAACAGGCTCATAGTTACTATGTATCTATGCCAAAAAGGACATTCTTTGGACTGCAGTGTTCACCCCCCCCCCTTTGTAAGTACAACACAGTACAGTATCAGCAAGGGTCTATATTAGATAATTAAACTTTCAAACGTTCGACTGTCATACGGTCGACACCCTATGATCGAACTTTTAAAAGTTTGAACATCTAATAAAAAAATTAAACTACACAAATAACCTACCTGAATGTTTTAAGCAAGGGGGGGCAATCCCCCCCCCACTCTTTAAATATGCCGGTAGCGTTGTTGCCTCACAGCAAGAGGTTCTCCTGTTCGATTCTCGGCTGGAGTGCCTTCTGTGTGGAGTCTGCATGTCCCCGCAGTCGAGTGGCCTCTGAAAGACATGGATGAATGGGCGTGCCTTCGCTGAAGGTTGGGCATCGGGCTGGCAACTCGGCACCATAAAAAATCTACTGCCAGTCATTAGCAGACCGGAGTTCCGCTGTGGCGACCCCTAACCGGGAAAAGCCGAAAAGACAAACAAAACAAGATAGCACTACAGTGCAGAAAAGGGAAATCTTCCCATTCTGCTCTGTATGGAGATCTCCATTAAAACATTTGAAATTTCAAAAATTCGATCATATGGTGTTGACCATATGACACTCGAACTTTTGAAAGTTCAGTTATCTTATATAGACCCTATCAGCAGTCCATCTACATACTGTGTGCATAGAACCCACAGCCTTCTGCATCAAAAGCAAGTATTCTACCTGTTGTGCTACTAACAACACAAACAGACTTGGCATAAGCAGCACAAAACTTCTTTCCCCCCTGAAAAACTGTGCAGCATATGAAATCTGGAAAAAGCCTAAATTTATTGGGGGGGGGCCAAAACCAGGGATACAGTTTAAGCATTGCTTGTATAATGTTAGAAAAGTTGCTAGAATAAAATGTTTGTGTTTTCTGAAAGATAGGAAGACAAACTTAAATATCAGTCATTATTTAGTCAATTCAGTTGTCTGATTTGCCAGCAAACATCACATTTTAAGAGGAACAGACCAATATTTGTGTGTATATTTATTTATTTAGTATTTGTTAACCGGGAAATTGTATATGTGTATACATATATATATATATGTGTGTGTGTGCGTGTATGTGTGTGTAGAAGTATAATAATTTGTCTCTTCTATGTGCATTCATGCAGTGTGTGTGTGTGTATGTATATTTGTATTACACACGCACTTATGTATGTATTTGTTGTCTTTGGATACCTTTATGCAGTTCATTCCATAGGCCATTAGTATGGGTAGGTTTGCACATATGCGTATCATTTTCTGAGACACAACTGCACTTAGTACTGAGGTAAACACTACCTAATAGACTGTATACATTTTTACATTTTTGTCCTGGAACCAGCTCCCTAGCAAGGAAAATTCATGACAAATGTTTTTCAGAATTGGCCTTCCCTTTCAGCATTTGCAAGGAGTCTTAAATCCATGCGTGATACTTTATTTAGACGTTTGTAGGTCATTCCACTCTACATTAAATTATCAAAAGTTAAAATTTCGACTTGGTACAATGTTAACTGTGGGCAGTAATGACTCTACATTGTTTCCCTTGAGGAGAGTCCTATCTCCTCTGTTCTTGCCTGCTTTTTGTTTCTGGGACTGTATTTATTGTCTTTTTTTGGGGGGGTGGGGGATCCCTTTGGACCTCATGTTTACCGGCTCAGCTCCCTGTAGTCCACACCTGGTCTATCAGCCATCTTCCTACCTCCCAACCTCACAAAATTACTCTGATATTGTTGAAGCTGGCCATGAATACTAAGGTCCTGGGGGCTTAGCTTGTCTGTGCTTCTATTCATTTTTTTGTTTTATTTTGTGCTCTACCAATGCTGTTTCCTCACACCCCATGCTCATGGATTGCATCTGTGTGCAACTTCCTTCTTTGGACCATACTGCCAAATAGGGAGCATATCAAGAGTACCCGCCCACCCGGGACAGGAGCACCTTTCCCTTTACTGCTGCTCAGTCATTTGCTTCAGCTGCTAATCAATCCCTGTTTGGCTAGGCCATAGTCAGGGCTTGTATCCCACTTCCTCAGCTGAGTTATATATATATATATATATATATATATATATATTTTTTTTTTAGTAATTCCTAACACTGAATTCATATATCTTTTCTCTTTCTGGAACATAAGTGGTACTTCTCATTTGTTTTAATGCATTTAAATTGTGTCTAATCTCTAACGTCCTCATTCAGATCTACAGATGTTCTTCATCTCACATTGCTGCAGTCCTTACATATGGGTAGTCCGCTGTCCTCGGTCGGCCCGAATACCAAAGTATTAGGCTGACGTCGGTCAAGGCGCTTAAAACTGACATCAGGACGTCAGGGTACAAAAGCGCATGACCGACGTCATTTCCTCAGTCTTTTTTGCCGCATGGTCCGATGCAGAAGCAGCGTTGCAAGTGCCGCTCGGGCGTTTGAAATTTTCGAATTCGGAGTTTCAGACCGAATCCAAGTTGGCTAAGTACCCCGTTGGGGATTATTTTGGTTTTTTCTTGCCTCAGTGTTTTACCGGATGTCAGAAAAAGTGAATAACTGTATTTCTTGTGGGAAACAGATACCGCTAGGGATTATCATTCTTTGTGTATTCCTTGTTTGGGGCCTGAGCACGACGTTGTTGGGTGTCGCTTTTGTGCTAGGTTCAATAAACGCACTATTAAGGTTGGATTGTGCTAGGCTGGTCTTTGGGAAGCGGTGCAATTATAATATGCCGCCGGATTCTCCGGCGCTTCATGAAGCGCAAAGACAAAACAGTTAAACCCAGGCAAGATGAGTCGCCTTTCGGACGCCGGTTCTTTAGAGGTTCCAGTGGAACCGGTGGTTCCGACGGAGACTTCTCTGGAGTCTCAGGGGGAGACTTTGATTTTGCAGGAGGTGGTCTCTCAGGAGGCAGGTCAGGCTGAAGGGGCTTCCCAAGTTACTGTACTCCCTCCCTTCCTAGGGTGGTTAGGCCTTCTCCTTCTGTTTCCAAGGCTTCTCCCAGAGGCAGGCCAGTTTCAGCTTCTGTTGGTGTCACTCCTAGTTCTGCAGGGTCTGTGCCTAAGAAGCACATGCTTAAAATGGCAGAAGATTTAATTACTCTGATTAGAGGTTCTTTGCCCCCTCCTGATAAGAGGCCTAGGGTGGAGCCAGAGTTGGGAAGTTTTGAGCAGGCTTCGGATATTTCAGAGTCTTCAGCTGAAGACTTGCAGGAGTATTCTCCTTATTCTGATTCTGATGCAGATGATTCCACTCCTTCTGCTTCTCCTCCAGAGGATTTTTCTTTTTCAGAGACACTTCATTCGATGAGGGAACATTTTAAGTGGGAAGGTCAGGACTTCTCTGATTCTAGGAAAAGGCTTAGGAGTTTTGCTGTTACCCCAGCATAGGCCCTTGGCTATACCCCTGTTCTGGATGTTGTGGAAGATGTGTTTGCAGAGGCTTCACTTAATCCTGATTCTCTGCCTCCTGCGCCTGTTAAACCGGATAGGTATTACAGGGTGCCTGAGGCTCATAAATATCTTTATAAGAGTCCTAGGGCGGACCCAGAAACTATTAGTCAGGGACCTAAGGGTGTCAAGGCCTCTGTTGTAAAAAATCCGGTTCCTCTAGATAAAGAAGCCAGAGTTTTGGATAGATGGGGAAGGAAGGTCTATACATCTTCTACCTTAGCTATGAGGGCTTTGAATTGCCAGTTTCATATGTTGAAATATCAAAACTTTCTTCTTTCTCAATTGAAGTCTAAGGTGGATGCTCTGGCGGAAGGCATTGAGTGTAAAGAGTTACAAGATTTGGTGCATGTCTCTGAACAAGTGGGTAAGCATTCATTACAGTGTGGTTTTGATGCTGTGCAGGCCTCATCTAGGGTGGCTGCCACTGGTTCAGTTCTTCGAGAGCACGCCTGGTTAAAGGATCAGAATTTATCTGACCATGTTAAGACAAGGATTTTGGATGCTCCTTTGCAGTCTGATGTGTTGTTTGGTTCACCTGTGGAATCAGTCTTGAAGAAAATGGAAGACAAGGCTAAGTCTATGCAGGCTGTTAAGGATTTTTGCAAGTTCAGCCTCCAAGTTTAGTAGGAATTGGCCTGCTAAGGGGTGGACGTATCCTTCTTATGATTCTCAGTCTAGGGGTAGATCTAGATGGTAGGGGCAGAGCTCAGAGTTCTTTCAGGCCTAGAACAGGGAGTTCACCTGCACAATCTTCGGTGAGGGCAGGGGCCAGTCCTTTCGTAAACAGGCCCAATGACATACTTTTCAGCTGCCAGATCCTTCTTGCCTGGCAGCACCTTTGGGAGGAAGGTTAGCACTCTTCAAGGAAAATTGATGTTGATTACCCAAGACAAATGGGTATTGGATATCATACACCAGGGTTACAAGTTTTATTTCCATACCTTGCCTCCTTTCAAAGGCATGCCGGACGTCCTCCTCAGCAAAGACTAGAGGCTCGCAAGCAAATTTCTTTACTACTTCAAATAGGGGCCATACACGGTTCCTCTGCCAGAAGTGGGCCTAGGATTTTATTCTCGCCTGTTTCTAGTACCAAAGAAAGGAAACACGTGGAGACCAATTTTGGATTTATCCATCCTCAACACATATCTGGACATTCCCAAGTTCAAAATGTTAACGTTACAACAGCTTTTACCTCTGCTGGGCAAAGATCACTGGATGGTGACTCTGGATCTCAAAGAGGCTTACCTTCATGTTCCTATCAGGCCCAGTTGCAGGAAGTATCTGCTGGCTGGGACTTCACATTATCAGTTCTCTGCATTGCCCTTTGGCTTATCTACTGCCCAGAGTGTTCACGAAGGTTCTGGCTCCAGTGGTAGCTTTCTTCAGGCTAAGAGGAATACAGATCTATCCTTATTTGGACGATTGCCTGATACTGGCCCAAGAAAAGGACAAACTTCTTCATCATCTACAGTATGTGATGGCAGTGTTAAGATGCCTGGGGTATTCTGTGAACGAAATAAAGTCCAGTCTAGTACCCTCTCAGGACATGTGCTTTCTGGGTGTGAGACTGAATACAGCATCCCAGATGGCCTTTTGACCCCGGACAAACAAAAGAATCTTTCTTTACTTGCACCAGTTGTCTCATCAGTCCAGGCTGACTGCAAGGACAGTCCTTCAAGCCTTGGGGTTCATGGCATCTTGTATTCTGGTACTTCCCAATGCCAAACTGCATATGAGGAAGCTACAATGGTATCTCAAGAATGTATGGACACAGCACTGCCAAGATTTGGACACTGTCATTCAAATAATACCTTGCATTCAAAAGGAATTTTTGTGGTGGGCTCAGGAATGTCACCTAAACAAGGGACTCTCTGTGACCCGCCAGAGGCGAGTCAGATTTTAACGACAGATGCCTCAGACAAAGCTTGGGAGCTCATCTAAATGGAAAATGGATACAAGACACGTGGCCTGCCAGACTTCAACATCTACATATCAACTTGAAGGAGATGTTAGCAGTCCAATTTGCATTGATAGCTTTCAAGGATTTACTTCTTCCAGGGCAGGTGTTGATTCAAACAGACAACACAACTGTCATGTGGTACATCAACAAGCAAGGGGAACGATTCTTATCCTCTATGCAGACAAGCAATGGTTTTGTGGGAGACTGCTCTCAGTTTACAGCTAAATCTTCAGGCAAGGTTTCTGCCAGGAGCACAGAACTCCTTAGCAGATGTGTTGAGCAGACAAATTATGGATCCCCACGAGTGGAAATTGGATCCTCATGTATTCCAGAGGTTGACAGTGTTATGGGGAACTCCAGACATAGATCTGTTCGCTTCTCCACTAAATTACCAGCTGCCAAAGTTTTGCACAAAAAGGTTTCATCCCTCAACTTGGAAAGTGGATGCTCTCTCATTCCATTGGAGCAATCTTCATGTGTATGCCTTTCCACCTCTGCCTCTCCTCCCAAAGGTACTGCTGAAGGTCAGACAGGACAAGCCAAACATGATTTTAATAGCTCCAGATTGGCCTCGACAGCACTGGTACCCATTACTGAGAAGTCTGGTACAGGAGCCTCCATGGCCTTTGCCTTCGATTCCTCACCTGCTGTCTCAGGAGAACGGTCATTTACTCAATGTCAAACTTCATTCTCTACATCTGACAGCCTGGCATATTCTGGTTTAAACCCTGGAGGGTCTCAGCTTCCACAACAAGTTTTGAATGTTATTTTGGAGGCCAGAAGGCCTAGTACAAGGGAAGTTTATGCAGATAAATGGAGGAGATTTTATTTTGGAGTACAGCAAAGGACTTTGATGTTTCTAAACCTAATTTAAGTGTGGCGCTCAATACCTTACTGAGTTATTGGACAAAGGTTTGTCCTTCTCCTCTATAAAGGTTCATGCTGCAGCAATCTCTGCTCACTATGACTGTGACCCACCATTATTTTCTCAGCCTTTGTTTAAGCAATTCCTTAGAGGGGCAAAGAATATAAGACCCCACGAGAGCTCCTACTCCTGCTTGGGATCTCAATTTTGTGTTGGAGAAACTCACTCTACAACCTTTTGAGCCTGCAGCATCAGCAGAGTTGAAATATTTATCTTGGAAGACTGCTTTTTTGTTGGCCATTACCTCTGCGAGAAGGGTTTCTGAATTACAGGCCCTTATGGCAGTCGAGCCTTTTTTAATTTTTCACAAGGATAGGGTGTCTCTGCGTACTAACCCTTCTTTTATGCCTAAAGTGGTTTCTAGTGTGGCTTTAAACCAAACTATTCATTTGCCTACTTTTTATGCAAACCCCCAAAATAAAGGGGAGAAGATTTTGCACACTTTGGATATTCACAGACAGTTGCGATATTATTTGAGCAGAACTAAAGGGTTCAGGCAGTCTCAGCAGTTGTTTGTTTCTTTTGCTTTGGGTTCTCAGGGCAAACCTGTTTCAAAGCAAACTATTTCTAAGTGGATTGGTTTTGTATTGCTTTCTGTTATTCCCATCATGGTAAGGAGATTCCAGCTGGGATTAGGCCTCATTCCACTAGGGCTACTGCCACTTCTACAGCTTTTTAAGGGGTGGCTACTAAAGATATTTTGGAAGCAGCTACTTGGAGTTCAGTGCATACTTTCTCTAAGCATTACCACCTTCCACTTTACTCTAAATCTAGGGCTGGATTTGCAACTGCAATTTTACAAGGCATGTTGGCAGCTCCTAATGCTTTATAGTTTGGCCATCCTCCCTTACCTCTGCTTTGGGATTCTACCCATATGTAAGGACTGCAGCAATGTGAGATGAAGAACATAGTACAGTTTTGTACCTACCATAAATGTAGATGTTCAAGATCCACATTGCTGCAGTCCAATTTACCCTCCCTCCTTCCCCTCTGTTGTTGAAGGTGGTGGTGTGGTTTGTGTTGTACATATTGTAAATATGGTTAGTGCACGAGTGGTTGGTTGGGTTTTGCTGGTTTTTGGCTTTGGCCTGTCTTGTTAGGGCCTTCTGACATCTGGGGCAAGAAAAGACTGAGGAAATGACGTCGGTCATGCGCTTTTGTACCCTGACGTCCTGACCGACGTCAGCCTAATACTTTGGTATTCGGGCCGACCGAGGACAGCGGACTACCCATATGTAAGGACTGCAGCAATGTGGATCTTCGAACATCTACATTTATGGTAGGTACAAAACTGTACTTTATTAGGGTTATCCCTTGAGAAACCCCTAGTGAGTTTAACGGTTGGGACTGTGTCCTGAAGATGATAAAGATGGAACTCCCAAGCCTAGATATGAAAATTAAGTAGTTAAACAGTTTACCTGAATTGGCAGCGGTTCATCATTTTCACTTCTGCAATAGCCTTTAGGTTGTATTGGTTTTGTCCTGCCCAGGATATAACAACCGGCTGGCTTCCAAAACCTTTGGCTCACTCTGCCTATTGGTCACCCTGTGTAGGGAAATTAACAGTCAGAATGAAGCTTTCCTAAGTACTTTCTTGCAGCCTTGTGAAGGAGCAACTCAGTGGCTTCATAGGAGGAGCAGCTAGCTTATACCCTTGTTTTTTTAGACAAGTCCCTAGTAGGGAACCTTCTCCCACAGATTTGTTGCCTTTAAAAAAATGTATATATTTTTATTTTAGGGCTCTAAGTGCTATCTTCCCTTTAAGAAACAAATATTTTCTAAGCATTAGAAGTTTCCTATCAAGAATTGCCATTTTTAGCACTGCACTGCTTTGGAGGGCTATTTTTATGTAAAATTATATTGCTTTATGTAAACTTTAACACTTAGAAAGTTTAATGTCTGAAACTGTGTTGAACGTGCAGGAATTATTTTAGGGAGTGACATTGCTTTTGTATACTTTGTGGCAACCAACTTGCTATTTTTTTCTGTCAGGTTGCTTTGATTTTTAGAGGATTCCTGCTAGGAATTTAGTGTCCTTCTTGTGCATTAAGTGCAAGTATGAGTGTGCTACTTGTGATTACCTCTTGACAACTTATTTTCTGACTGACTCATTCTAGTAATGTGTACTGGCTTTGAGACCTCCTTGGTGACCTTATGCTTACCCAGCACCTGCTGTCCTGTCTTCCTCTATACATAGAAAGAAAAGAAACAAATTACCAAAGAGCCCTTACCAGCACCACAGGCTTCTTTAATGCTTCATCCGATAGAAGCCAAACCTGTAGTGGCCATTTGTCATTCTTTAGACTACTCATTTGCCTCATCAGCTTTCTGTGGTATAGTCCTGTCAACCACCACGAATCAGTGTCCACTACTGCCCTATCAGCTGTTCCCAGTGTCTGATCTGTGCATGGGAGAACCATCTTCTTTGAGTCTGGGAGACGGTCCGGGAAATTTTTCATGGGGTAGCTGTGGTAAGAGAGAATCTGACAGGGCAAAAGTACCTTCTCGGAATCTGTCTTCATCCAAGGCTTTTCATGCAAGGAAAAAACAAATGGTTACACACTGTTTATCTGAAGAAATGGTGTTATAAAAGATGCTTTTCTTACTTTAGCCAGGAAATGTTTACATGCTTTTAATTCTGGGGCTTAGAAAGCCTTAGCTGAGAATAATGTCAGCAAATTTTTGAGGAAAATTTGTTAGAGGATTCTGACTTTGACAAGAGAGAGTCATCTTCCCCTTGTAGATTTTTAAGCCCAGTCTTCTGATTCATAGGAAATTCGGTCCTCACAGCCTCCCCTTTGTGGATTTTTTCTTTTTTCATGCAATATCCAGGATGAATGAGGTGTGTTTGTGGGAAGTGGTGAATGTTCCCCCTGAACTGAGGATATATGATATGCCTCATTCTACTCCAGTACTGCCAATTGTGCCAGCCTTGGAGTATGTATTTAATGCTGCCTATAATACTGGTTCTCAACATACAGTTCCTAGAAAGGCAGATAGACTTTACAGTGTTTCTCAAACTAGCAGTCATTTGTTTAACTTACCTTAGGTCTGATCCATTGGCTTTTTCTACATTTTCGTCATCTGGGAGTACACTAATAGTTTTCCCTAATCCTTCCCTTGTGGACAGAGAAGGAAAGGTATTCGACTGGTGTAATAATAGAATTTTGTTTTCTTCCACTTCGCTGTACAGAATTCTTAAGTATCATGCACATATGTGGAAGTTGTGTAGACAGTTTGAGGGATTTATCTGATCTGCTTTCTTCGGAACGTATTTCCTTTTTGAATGCCATTGTCTCTTACCTCTCTCAAGTATTGAAACATAACGTAGTGTGTGTATGATTGCAGGAATGGTGTCTAGGGCCATTGGTACTGTTGCAGTGCAGAGGAGTTATGCTTGAGTACATAACCAGAAGTTTGCTGATGAGGTAAAGTCTGAAATTTTAAATTAAGCTTTAGCTTATGGGAGTTTTGTCCAGCTGGTTTGCTGTTTAGATTTTCAAACAATTTGATGACAGATGGAAGTTAATACAGGGAGTTTCGAAGATTTTTCAGCCCTTCCTTTATACATATCCCAAATCCTGCTGTCCTTTTAGTAAGAACTAACCATCTCTTCCTTCTCAAGCTAAACAAGGAACAAAAAAGAGATGGGATGAGGGGAACAACAAGAAACGAGGACCTTCTCCAAAAAAGGGACAGGCTGATACTAATTACTGTGCCAACATTTCCCCCACCTCTCATGTCCCTGTCCTTCAAAAGCTGTTCCAGAAGCTGACACTTTACGCTCCCCTTTGACAATAGATTAGTTCACACGCTTGGATGCTAAGTGTGTTTCATTCAGCAGTGCTACAGTTGGAACTGCTTAAAGGTAACTTCATGAAACCAAACTTTTTTTTTCCCTCAGGTTCTTCAGCACTTATCCTAGGAGTCATAGAACCAACGCCTTTAGATAAAGAGGATAAACACTTGTATTTTATAATTTTTCTTGTACCAAAAAAATACCCTTCTTGGAAACCAGTTCTAGATCTTTCCTTTCTAAATCTGTTTGTGAAAGTACCAATGTTAATTATGTTGACCCTTCCGAATCTATTACCTCTTCTCCCTTGATGGAGTTGTATTGTAACATTAGAACTAAAGTATGCACATCATCACATTCCCCATAATCACAGGCTTCAAGAAATTTCTCAGGTACTCTTTGAGTCACATTATCAGTTCTCTGTGTTACACTTTGGGTTATCTGCGACTTCCAGGTTGTTTACAAAGGTCTAGCTCTAGTTATAAGCTAATTCAGATATTTCCTTATTTAGATGACTTTCTTATCTTTGCAGAGTCTTTTCCTAGAGGTTAAAAGTCCTTAGAATATGTCTTTCCTCTTCTGATGAATATGTGATTCCAAGTAAATGTTCAGAAATCCTCCATGGTCCCATCACACAGGGTTGTCTTTCTGGGTTGTCTTTATAGACACTCTGAGCAAACAGCCTTTTTTGACACAGGAGAATGTTGATATTTCTGTACTTTCCTGAGCTTAGCCAATCAGTCTCAGGCTTCGTCAAGAGAATCCCGAAGATTTAGGGTTTGTGGCTTCCATGATTTCCGTAATTCTTCTCCCAAGATTACGTATGAAAAACATTAGTGGTTTATAAAAAGAAGGCAAAGTATATTGACTCAACATTTGCATTAACTGAAAATTTAGATTTCAGTGTTGTGGTTCGTCAGAAAGGAACTGCACTGGGATAGACATCAAATGGAAACAAATCCAGGTCTCTCCTTTTCTGTCCACACTACAAACTAGTATCTAACAACAGACACATTAGATTTTTGGATGGAGGTAAAAGTGCAAGTCCCGTGAAATTCTTCAGACAGGCCGAAGCGCATACATATCAGAGACAGATTTGCTGTGATTCATGCCTTGAATTCTCTTAATCACCTGTTGCTCCTGAGACCTCTACAGGTAATTAAAGATAATACTACTGCTATGTCGTACATAAACAAGGGAGCACAAGAACTTTGCCTCTCTACATGCAGGCTACGATGGATTGGGAATTACAGCACTCCTTAACTCTCCAAGCATTTTCTATATCATCAGAGCAAGACATTGTGTCAGACAAGCTGAGGAGGACCAGGACAGACCCTCCTGAATGAAAACTGAACTCTTCCAAGAGTTGATCCAGCTGTGGGTGAGCACCTCAGATTTGTTTGCTTCCTTTCAAAACAGACAGCTGAACTAATTCTGCTGCAGGGAGCCTTGCAAGCAAGCCTGTAGAACAGATGCATTTTCTTTCCTGTGGTCAGGAATGTTCCTTTATGGCTTTCCAGTGGTATCCAGGTTATTTCTCCTAGGATATTGTATCAAATGGTTTACTATCAAAATGTTGAAATTCATTTGGTCTAACGTTCATATGATCGACACATGAATATTAAGTAGTTAATTTGGTCAACAGGAAGTGCATGCAAATTACCTGTCGACATTATGTTGCAAACCAGGGCAAGGATTTTCCCTTGTCTGCTAAGTGTTGTGCAGTCTCTGAGTTGTAATATATAAGTAGCAGGGGGGGCTGCAGAAAATACTAGTGTTAGTTTGCAGGTGCTTTTCGACCATTTAAATTTACACTTTTTTTTCAGTAGTTTGAACATTTGCTGGTAGTGACTTTAGACGTTATGAACATCAACCATGTGTATTTCAACATTTTGATAGTAAACCGTATCAAATATGTAGTTTGTGACTGAATTTTATGATGCTAGTGTCTGAGTCTTGGCATTCTGTTAAAAACAAATAATTTTTATCCACACGTATCTGGAGCTTTTCTCCCCAGGCCTCCACTGAAAATAGATACATTATGACCCAGTCGGACTTTCATGGTAAACAAATGTCAAATAAATTATAAATTCTGAAGATTCAGGAGACTCCAGAAAACATTGACACATTTTGACCCAGGCAACATTGATTCTCTCTTCTTATGGGGAAATTTACCACAAGCTTCCTCACAGGCTTGACCTATTTGCACAAGAGAAAGGGGAGTTAGATACACCACAGTGTTAGACACCTTCTATGATGATTCAATTCTGATACTTTAGTCACCTCTATCATGAGAGCATGCAGCATGTACAAGAATAACTGCTACTAGGAAATCTTATATTGGCAAGTAGAAAAGATTTTTTAGTTGGTGTCTAGCCACTAACTACAGCCTCATCAGGGATTATGCATCCTGTTGCTGAAACATTTGAGAGTTGCTAATCTCTGGCCTTTCCTATTCCTCTGTCAATGTTAATTTTGTGATCATTCCAACATGCCTGCCCATGGATCCTCCTCTTTCTTCTCTATTTTTAGTCAACTGTTTCTGAAGGGAGTATTATACCCGAGACAAATTTTTAAGCAGGTCTTTCCTTGTTGGGATCTTAATTTTGTGCTGGAAAAGTAAACTGTGTATCCATATGAACCTGATCATCAGGCATATTTGAGGTGCATTACATAGAAAACTGTTTCTCATTGCTCTGACAGTGGCCAGAAGACTATCGATAGAGTTCCAATTTCTCATTGTGTGTAATTTCCAAATTTCAAGCAGAAAAACTGCCCAAACATATAAGCAGCCAGAACAGAAATACAACCCTGAGCCTATTACTTAAAATAGATAGTCTTCATAACTAGGAACTAACCGACAACGTCATCACAGAAACAAAATCAGAAAGGCTTTTTTCTTCCCTATCAACTCTGTGACCGTAACTGTGATGCTATCATCTACAAAAAGAAGTAGGTCTTCTGAAGAAGTTACTCTCAGTACAGTGAGCGGTGTGTGCAAAACAATGACATCAACACAGACAGTATGCATTTACTATTATTTTTGCACAACTATGAGGCTTAAAGGTTTTGAGAAGAAGTATATTAGTAAAACCGATGCAAGCTAAATTAAAACAATGCAATGAACCTTACAGAAATGGAAATCAGCCCACTGACTCAGCTCTTCTATCTTTAATCTGACTACAGTTGTTAACGAACACTAAAGACAAAATGCTGGTGGTTGTAGTAAACACAAAATCACAACCGTTATTTGACAGCATTTGCTGCCAGGAAAAATTAACGTTCAGTCCACTTGCCATAAGCGACGTGCTCTCAGTAAAGTGCATAAAGAAACAACAACAGTGTGTTTCTTAGATTTTGATAACACACCAGAAAACAACCTTGGCTTTTAAAGAAACCACAGTATATAACATTTTAAAAAACATTACTGAACATATTTCACAATCAGTAAGCAACCGGTATTGCCGTGAAAATGTGGTTGCGATAATACGTAAGTACCCAAATCTCTTATTCATGCCCACACTTGTTTCAGACTTTACTTTGAATCAAGTCATCCATCTCTTCTTTCTGTCTGGATTCTGCATATAACTTGCATAGGCAGCTCAGTTGCTATTTTGACAGAGCTAAGTCCTTTAGGAAAAGCAAATTGTTAATTTCTTTCTTATGGTGGGACAAAGGAATGACAGCTTGTGTCAAAACAAAGATGTTTGTCCTCAACTGTTGCCTTTTGTTATACCCACCAAGGTAAACTATTTCCAGATGGTATTAAGGTACATTTTCTTGGGGAATCTACGATGGCATATTGGAAAGGAGTGTGCTGGTCCTTTGTACATGCTTTTGCAAAGCACTACAAACTGGTTTCATTTTCGTGGTCCAGGACAGGGTTTGCTAGGTCAGTTCTCCAGGATCACCTGCATCCATATCCTTCGTCTCACAGATTGGGTAAACTTTGGTAATTAATCCATACAGCCTACTGGCTGTTGCTGCTGAAGTAAAAATGATGAATATAGTACAGCTGTGTAAGTTGCACTTTACCCTAACAGTAAATGTTTGAATTTCTCAATGCTAGAATAGCCTCATCCACCTTCCATCACCATTTTTGTTTATGTAGTTGCTGGTTGGGCTAAAATCATGTTTAATAGTATTGTATCCTTTTGATGTTTAGGGTGAGTACATTCCTCTACTTATGGGTAAGAAAGTCCTGAAGAAGGCTTCTCTGAGTGTTGATTTCATTCCACAGGGCTACCATTTAGCAGTCAGAGTGTACTGTACTTTTCTTTAGTCATCATCATACTCTTCCTCCATCTTCCTGGAAGGACCGGGGTAGTCTTTCTTCACATAGCTTGTATTGCAGTAGTATTTCCAGTTATCCTTGCTGTGCCTTTGCTTGAACTCTGAGATTGGGAGATGGTTCCTTGTTTGGACAACTTTATGAGCAAAAAGGGAAGGACCAGGTAGCCAGGGAAAGTTTTAGATGGTGGGTAGGATTTGACCTTCCTTAGTCCTGAAAGTGATGAAGCTGGAAGTGCCAGGACAGATTTGTTGTTACAGTAAGTACTTAACTTTCCTGTCTGCATATGAAGAGTTGACTCGTACATTTTAACATGTACAAAAAGTGAGATGATGTATGCAGTAATGCTCAGCTGGATCTCAGATTTGAAATACATGGATAACTGACCACTTAGATGCTTTACCTTTTATAGATCTGGTTGTGTGTATGAGACTGTATGTGCACATATTGAAGATTCCTCTTGTGTTTTTCCATAAGAATGGTTATAATCCTGTGTGTGGGTACCCCTTCTGGAAACCTGGAGGCTTTGTTCTTGCGAGTATCAGCTTTCCAGCTGAAATGCAGTATATGCTAGAAAAAATTTCAGTATATTTTAGTTATTTGGGAAGGTGTTTTAGGTTGGATGGAAACTACAGTTAACTGCCTCTTATTCTTTGTATTTAAATGTTTTTACAGGTGCCCGTGAATACCACGTTCAGTTTTTTGGAAGTGTTCCAGAGAGGGCATGGGTTCATGAAAAAAGAACACGGGAATATAGAGGCCAGTCACAGTATGAAGAATTAGTAGCTGAAACTGCCAGACAGGCGTCCAGCCATGCAGAGAAGCAGAAGGTATTCTCTTCACAAGACTGTGTTTGAACTTAAAATGTTGGGGCCATTTTAGAGTAATGTATTTGCTGTTTTTTCACCTTTTTGTTTCTTTTCTCCCTCATGCCCTAAGAAAAATGAACTTTCTCCAATAAAATCCCCACCAAAAGATAGACGTCTTTAATTAGGTTGAAATAGGATGCCAGTAAGTTATTTTATAGGTATGCCTATTTGAGAATGGATTTATTATTCTGATTTGATATGCAAAGGCCACACTGACTTACAAGATGATGTTCTTCGTCTCACATTGCTGCAGTCATAACCTGTGGGTAGTCCGCTGTCCTCGGTCGGCCCGAATACCAAAGAGTTAGGCTGGCGTCGGTCATGGGCGCCCGGAGCTGACGTCAGTACGTAGTAGTACTTAAGCGCATGACCGACGCCATATCCTCAGTCTTTCTTGCCGCGTGGTCCGAAGCAGAAGCAGCGTTTGCAAGTGCCGTTCGGCGTTCTGAAATTTTCAATTTTCGAGTTTCAGACCGAAGACCAAGTTGGGCTAAGTACCCCGTTGGGGAAAATTTTTGTCTTTTCTTGCCTCAGTTAATCCGGATGTCAGAAAAAGTTAATAATTGTATTTCTTGTGGGAAACAGATACCTCATAGGGACTATCATTCTCTCTGTATTCCTTGCTTGGGGCCTGAGCACGGCGTAGTCGGTGTCGCTTTGCTAGATTTAATAAGCGCACCATTAAACGCAGATTAGACTGTGCCAGGTTGGTTTTCGGTAAGCGGTGTAACTACATGCCGTCGGATCCTCCGACGCCCGCTACCGCAAAAAAGCGAAAAGATAAATCTTTAAGGTCTAAACCGGATGAGTCGTCCGTTGCGGACGCCGGTTCTGTGGAATCTACGGTTGAATCTGTGGATCCAACCGAGGTCTCGGCTGAATCCCAGGGGGAACCTTTACTGTTACAGGAGTTGGCCTCTCAGGAGTTAGGCCAGGCTGAGGGTGCTTCTCCAGTTTCTGTGGTTCCATCCTTGCAAAAGGTTATTAGGCCTTTTACTTCAGTCACTAAAGGCCCTGCTAAGACCAGACCTGGTCTTTCTGGTACGGGCCATAGCCCTAGTTCTTCAGCTTCTGTTCCTAAAAAACATATGTTGAAAATGGCAGAGGATTTGATTACTTTGATCAGGGGTTCTATGCCCCCTCCAGAGAAGAGGCCTAGGGTGGAGACAGATTTAGAGGGAATGGAGCATTCCTCTGATTACTCTGAGTCCTCAGCTGAGGATATTCAGGATTTTCCTCCCTATTCAGATTCGGATGCAGAGGATTCCTGTCCTTCTGCTTCTCCTCCAGAGGATTTTTCCTTTTCTGAAACCTTGCATTCCATGAGGGAGCATTTCAAGTGGGAAGGTCAGGATTTTTCAGATTCTCGTAAGAGGCTTAGGGAATTTTTGTTTTTGCCACAACATAGACCTTTGGCTATTCCCCCTGTTTTAGATGTTTTTTCTGAAGCTTCCCTTAATCCTGATTCTTTACCCCCTGCCCCTGTCAAGCCAGACAGGTATTACAGAGTTCCAGAGGCACATAAGTATTTGTATAAGAGTCCTAGAGCTGACCCGGAAACTATTATTCAAGGGCCTAAAGGTGTGTCAGGGCTTCTGTGGTTAAGAATCCAGTTCCTTTGGATAAAGATTCTAGAGCGTTGGATAGGTGGGGTAAAAAAGTGTACACCTCTTCTACGTTAGCTATGAGGGCTTTAAATTGCCAATTTCATATGCTGAAGTATCAGAACTTTCTGTTAGGTCAATCAAAATCTAAGGTAGATGCTCTATCTGAGGGTATAGAGTGTAAGGAATTGCAGGACTTGGTTCATGCTTCAGATCAAGTTGGTAAACATTCTTTGCAGTGTGGCTTTGATGCCCTTCAGGCTTCTTCCAGGGTGGCTGCTACTGGTTCAGTTATTCGTAGACATGCCTGGCTTAAGGATCAAAATTTGTCAGAGCATGTTAAAGCTCGGATTTTGGATGCTCCCCTTCAATCTGAAGTTCTTTTTGGTTCCCCCGTGGAGTCAGTTTTGAAAAAGATGGGAAGACAAAGCTAAGTCTATGCAGACGGTTAAGGAATTTTTGCAAGTGCAGCCCCCTAAGTTTAGCAGGAATTGGCCTGCAAGAGGATGGTCTTACCCTTCTTCGGATTTTCAGTCTAAGGGCAGGTCTAGACGTGGTAGGGGCAGGGCTCATGCTCGGGGTTCTTTCAGACCTAGGACTTGGA
This sequence comes from Protopterus annectens, assembly GCF_019279795.1. Lineage (NCBI taxonomy): Eukaryota > Metazoa > Chordata > Ceratodontiformes > Protopteridae > Protopterus > Protopterus annectens. The sequence goes on along the minus strand of NC_056743.1, from coordinate 1,343,834,127 downwards.
GTTCTCCTGCACAATCTTCTGGTGAGGGCAGGGGTCAGCCTTTTCGTAAACAGACCCAATGACCTGTATCTTCAGCTGCCAGATCCTTCTTTTCTGGCAGCTCCTCTAGGAGGAAGGTTGGCACTTTTCAAACAAAATTGGCATTTGGTCACCCAGGACAAATGGGTGTTGGACATAATAAATCAAGGCTACAAGTTTTATTTTCACACTTTTCCTCCTTTCAAAGGCATGCCAGATGTACCTCCTCGGCAAAGGCTGGAGGCTCAGGAACAAATTTCTTTGCTTTTACAGATGGGGGCAATCCAGGTGGTACCTCCGTCAGAAGAAGGCCTAGGGTTTTATTCTAGTCTATTCCTAGTGCCAAAGAAAGGAAACACTTGGAGGCCAATTCTGGATTTGTCCATTCTCAATACATACCTAGACATTCCAAGGTTCAAGATGTTAACATTACAGCAACTTCTGCCTCTGCTAGGCAAAAATCACTGGATGGTAACTCTGGATCTCAGAGGCCTATCTTCACATTCCTATCAGGCCCAGCTGCAGGAGATTCCTGCGTTTTCGGGCTGGCACTTCTCATTATCAGTTCTCTGCATTGCCCTTTGGTTTATCTACTGCCCAGGGTGTTCACAAAGGTTCTGGCTCCTGTAATAGCTTTCTTAAGACTGAGGGGAATACAAATTTATCCTTATCTGGACGATTGCCTGATTCTTGCTCAAGACAAAGACAAGTTACTTCAACATCTACAGTATGTAATGGCAGTTTTAAGGTGCCTAGGGTATTCTGTGAACGAAACAAAGTCCAGTCTAGTACCCTCTCAGGACATGTGCTTTCTGGGTGTGAGACTGAATACAGCCTCTCAGATGGCTTTTCTGACCCCGGACAAACAAAGAACTCTTCATCTATACTTCCAGCAATTATCAGTACTGTCCAGGCTGACTGCAAGGACAGTCCTTCAAGCCTTGGGGTTCATGGCATCTTGCATTCTGGTACTTCCCAATGCCAAACTGCAGTTGAGGAAGCTACAATGGTATCTCAAAAGTGTATGGACTCAACACTGCCACGATTTGGACACTGTCATTCAGATAATGCCTTGCATCCAAAAGGAATTCTTGTGGTGGGCTCAGGAATGTCACCTAAACAAGGAACTCTCTGTGACCCGACCAGAGGCGAGTCAGATCATAACGACGGATGCCTCAGACCTGGCTTGGGGAGCACACTTCAATGGGAAATGGATTCAAGACACGTGGCCTCCCAGACTACAGCATTTGCATATCAACATGAAGGAGATGTTAGCAGTCCAGTTTGCCCTGATGGCTTTCAAGGGCCTACTTCAACCAGGACAGGTGTTGATACGAACAGACAACACTACAGTCATGTGGTACATCAACAAGCAGGGGGGAACCCATTCTTACCCTCTTTGCAGACAAGCTATGATTTTGTGGGAGACTGCTCTGAGTTTGCACATCACTCTTCAAGCACGGTTTCTGCCAGGGGCACAGAACTCCCTAGCAGATGTATTGAGCAGACAAATTGTGGATCCCCACGAGTGGAAATTGGATCCTCAAGTATTCCAACAGTTGACAGTGGCTTGGGGAACTCCAGACATAGATCTGTTTGCTTCCCCTCTAAATTTCCAACTTCCAAAATTTTGCACAAAGATGTTTCACCCAAAAGCTTGGAAAGTGGATGCTCTATCTTTCAGTTGGAACAACCTTCACGTCTATGCTTTTCCTCCTCTGCCTCTCCTTACCAAGGTACTCTTGAAAGTCAGGCGGGACAAGCCTTGCATGATTTTAATAGCACCAGATTGGCCACGACAGCACTGGTATCCTCTGCTGAGGAGTTTAATTCAGGAGCCTCCTTGGCCTTTGCCACAGCTTCCTCACTTGTTGTCCCAGTCAAGCAGTCATTTGCTCAATGTCAGGGTGCAGTCCTGCATCTAACGACCTGGCGAATTCTGTTTTAGAGCCTGTGGGTTCTCAGCTTCCTCAACAGGTTTTGGATGTCATTTTGGAAGCCAGGCCCAGCACTAGAAAGGTTTATGCTGATAAATGGAGGAGATTTTTTCTTTGGAGCACAACAAAGGACTTTGATGTCTCGGTACCTAATTTGAGTTTTACACTGCAGTACCTTACTGAATTACTAGACAAGGGTTTGTCATTTTCCTCTGTGAAGGTTCATGCTGCAGCCATTTCTGCTCACTATGATTGTGACCCTCCTTTATTTTCGCACCCTTTGTTTAAGCAATTTCTTAGAGGGCAAAAATATAAGACCCCACGTAGAGCTCCTACTCCTTCCTGGGATCTCAATTTTGTGTTGGAGAAGCTTACTTTGCCTCCTTTTGAACCTGCAGCTACGTGAATTGAAGTTTTGTCTTGGAAGACTGCCTTTTGTTGGCCATTACTTCTGCTAGAAGGGTATCTGAATTGCAGGCTCTCATGGCAGTTGAACCCTTTCTGATATTCCATAAGGATAGAGTTTCTTTACATACTAACCCTACTTTTATGCCAAAAGTTATTTCTAATGTGGCCTTGAACCAGTCTATCCATTTGCCTACCTTTTATGCTGATCCCCAAAATAAGGGGAAAAATCTTGCATTCTTTGGATATACACAGGCAGTTACGTTACTATTTGAGCAGAACTAAGGAGTTCAGACAGACTCAACAGTTATTTGTTTCTTTTGCTTTGAGTTCACAAGGAAAGCTGTTTCAAAGCAGACTATTTCAAAGTGGATTGCTAATTGTATTGCCTTTTGTTATTCTCATCATGGGAAGAATGTTCCTGCTGGGATTAGACCTCATTCCACTAGGGCTACTGCCACATCTACTGCTTTTTGAGGGTGTAGCTACTAAGGATATTTTGGAAGCAGCTACTTGGAGTTCAGTTCACACTTTTACTAAGCATTACCATCTCCTCTTTACTCCAAGTCCAGGGCTGGGTTTGCCACTGCAGTCTTACAGGGCATGTTAGCAGCCCTAATGCTTTTTAGTTTGCCAGCCTCCCTTTTCCTTTGCTTTGGGATTCTACCCACAGGTTATGACTGCAGCAATGTGAGACAAAGAACATAGTACAGTTTTGTACCTACCATAAATGTAGATGTTCGAGGATCCACATTGCTGCAGTCCTATTTTCCTCCTTCCCTCTATGGTGTGGGGTTGTTGTTGTGGTTGTTGTTGTTGTTCATTAGGGATTATTGTTATTTTCTCCTTTGTGGCTCTGGCCTTTCCTTTTTTAAGGCCTTCTGACATCTGGGGCAAGAAAGACTGAGGATATGGTGTCGGTCATGCGCTTAAGTACTACTACGTACTGACGTCAGCTCCGGGTGCCCATGACCGACGCCAGCCTAACTCTTTGGTATTCGGGCCGACCGAGGACAGCGGACTACCCACAGGTTATGACTGCAGCAATGTGGATCCTCGAACATCTACATTTATGGTAGGTACAAAACTGTACTTTTCTGCCTATAGTCTGTAAGTTTTATCAGGTTTGCTTTGCCTGTGTATTTTATGAAAGTCTTTATAAAGAGGGGGAGGTGTGCATGTCTGTACATTTCACTGTTGCAGTATTTCTTACAATAGGGCTACCTGTCAAGGCTGGCCCAACATCCGGCCAGTATACCAAAACCTTTAGGTTGCTTAAGGTACGCCATACATTACACACTGTTTCCCATGTACAGCGTGTAGGGCATAAGGCTGACATCCAGGCCTACCATCCTCAGAACTTCTTTGCCGCCAGTCCGAGCACTATCTTTTGATTGTCAGTCTGAATGCTGACATATTTTGCTGGTTTACCAACCATTTTCAGATAAGTGCCCCATTGGAATTTTTTGTGTTACCATTTTTCCTTTTGTTTTGTTGTTTGTGGGGTTCATGCCATCCAGAAAGTGTAAATGCCAGTGCAGGAGACAGATTCCCTGTAAAGATCATCAAAAGCAGTATTTATTTTGTCTCAGTGCTTCCCACAACTGTACGTCCTGTTAAATTTTTCAGGCTTATGTCACAAAGAGTCTGCATAGTCAGCTTTCCTCTGTTTTGACCCTACACTTAGAGAACCAATGATGTCCTTCATGGATGCATCTGCAGTCATAACAAGTGGGTTGTCCTGTCGTCAGGCAGCCCTGCAGTCGGCGGATTCCAAAGTCCGGGTCCTTTCGGCTGATGTCGCTCCACCCGGCGTCATCTCTGTTGGTCTTCGGGTATAAAAGCATCAGCCGGCGCCATTTTCCTCCGTCTTTCTTGCGGCGTGGCGAAAGCAGAAGCTGTTCGCAAGTGCCGGTCGGTCGGATCCAGAGATTACTTCTACCGAATACTACCGAAGACTTCTAAAGCTAAGTACCCGTTGGGGACTCTTTCTTGCCTCAGCCGATGTCAGAAAAAGTTAACAATTGTTTAACCTGTGGGAAACAAATACCTCATAAAGATTTCCACTCTTACTGTCTGCCTTGTTTAGGCCCAGCCCACGGCGTAGCAGCCTGTTCGGCCTGTGCCTCTTTCAACCGACGAGGCGTCGGTCGGAGTTTGCAGAACAGTTTTTGGTTATGATTTTGCGTACATTATGCCGTCGGATCCTCCGACTACCCCAAAACGAAGATAAAGACCGACACTGCGGTCCGCGGTTTCGGCGAAACCACGGTAAAGCAAACGCGAGTGTCTCGGTTTCGGCGAAACCGAGAAAACTGCTCAAAGTACAGCTGAACCTATTCTTACAACTGAGGCCCCTGCTACAACTCTTGAATCGACCTCAGAAATTTTACCCACTACGGTGGTTGACTTATCAGACACCATCCCTTGGATGTCTCTACCCCAGCACGTGGTGCTGCTAGGCCTCCAGCTGCCATGTCCATTAAGGCCTTCGCCAGGGCTAAAGCAGCCAAGACTACTAAAACAGTGCCTGTTAAACCCCACATCCAGGCCCTCTTCTAGTTCTCAAATGCTTTCTTTGGCAGAAGATTTAATTTCTTTAATTAGAGGATCTCAATCTCACCCAGACAGGGCCTCTCAGCCCCAGAGAAGAGACCTAGGCCAGAGCCCCTGAGCCAGTGTCTTCTGATGATTCTGCTGATGAATCAGACATAACTGACCAGCCTGAGGCTCCCTTCTCTAATTTTGAAGATTCTGATGCTGAAGAATCCATTCCAACTGCTTCCCCACCAGAAGAATTCTCCTTTGGGAAACCTTGCATGCCATGCGAGAACAGTTCCAATGGCAGCAACAGGATTTTCAGACTCCAGAAAAGACTTAGGACCTTTCTGCACCTCCCACAGCACAGGCCCTTAGCTATACCTCCTGTTCTCTCTGTGGTGGATGATGCTTTCAATGATGTTTGCTGCCCAGATTCTTTACCCCAGCCCCTGCCAAACCAGACAGATTTTACAGGGTGCCAGATACTCATCACCACCTTTACAAGGCCCCACTTGCAGACCCAGAAACTATATCCCAGGGTCCCAAGGCAGTAGCGACCACAGCTAAAAACCCTATTCCTTCTGAAAGGGAAGCAAGGTCACTAGACAGATGGGGTAAAAGGTCTACACTTCAGCTACTCTCTCAGCTAGAGCTTTAAACTGTCAGTTTCACATGATACAATACCAAGAGTTTATGCTTGATCAGTTAACTAAAAACTAACCACTGATGAATCTCTTGATAAGAAATATGTATTAGAGATGGTAAATAACATACAACAGGTTAGCAACCATTCCTTAAAATGTGGCTATGATGCACTGGAGGCTTCATTTAGATCAGCCATGACAGGCACAGTGATAAGAAGGCATGCATGGCTAAAGGAACAAGCTTTACCGGATCATGTTAAAGCTAAGTTGCTAGATGCTCCTATGGACAAGACAAGTTTGTTTGGTACACCTGCCCAGCAGGTTATGAAGAAAATGGAAGAAAAGGCAAAATCTGTTCAAACTGTTAAAGATTTCTTGCAGGTTCAACCCCAAGGTTTAGCAGGAACTGGCCTGCCAAAATTGGTCCTTTCCTGACTCCACAAAATTTCAAAGGGGCAGGAATAGGCGTTCCAGAGGCAGAAACCAATCCAGAGGAGGTGCCTACAGAGGGCGACAGTGGCAAGGTAACAACAGAGGCACAGACACAGCCACTGCCACTACATCAGCACAACCACAGTGACTTAATCCTAAATCCGCCTACCAGGGAACAAATAGCAGCTCCTCTAGGCGGAAAGTTAACCTTATTTTCAAAGAACTGGCACTACATAACAAAAGACAAGTGGATTTTACAAACCATAGATCAAGGTTACGGTTTCACTTCCACACTTTACCAGTCAAAAGAGGAATGCCAAATCTACCTCCAAATCAAAAACAGAGGCTCTACGCCAGATAATGGAGTTAGCAAACATGAGAGCTGTGGAAAGAGTGCCAACAGCAGAACAAGGAAAGGGTTCTACTCCAGACTATTCCTAGTTCCAAGAAAGGAAAAAGTTGGAGACCAATTCTCGACCTGTCCACCTTAAATACATACATCATTGTCCCAAAATTCAAAATGCTGACCCTACAGCAACTTCTTCCCATGCTGGGCAAGGAGTCTTGGCTGGTAACTCTAGATCTCAAGGAGGCATACCTGCACCCCCATTCGACCAATCTGCAGAAGATACCTCAGATTTCTTGCAGGATCAGAGCACTATCAATTCTCAGCATTGCCCTTTGGCTTATCTACTGCCCAGAGTATTCACAAAATGCCTGGCATCAGTAATCGCCCATTGCAGACTACAGAATTCAAATTTACCCATACCTGGACGACTGCCTGCTACAAGGGGACAACAAAAGCAAGCTGACAACAGATTTACAAAGGGTCATTTACTTGCTACAAGGACTGGGATACACAGTCAATTTACAAAAGTCAAGGCTGATACCATCCCAAACAAGGACATTCTTGGGCGTGGAATTGGACACAGTACAACAAATGGCATTCCTGACTACAGAAAAACAAAAAGAACTTCCTCTTTACTTCTTGGCACTAACAAAACTGAACAAGTTAACAGCAAGAAAAGTTCTGCAGGCCTTGGGCTTCATGGCATCATGCATAATCTTGGTCCCATTTGCCAGACTGCATATGAGGAAACTACAGTGGTACCTAAAGAATTTATGGTCCCAACACAGACACAGTCTAGAAACAGAAATCCCACTAATTCCATGCTTAAAACAGGAGTTCCTATGGTGGGCTCAGGCATGCCAGTCAAACCCAGGCCTACCCTTTCGCAGATGTCAACCAAGCCAGACCATCACAACAGACGCTTCAGACCTAGGATGGGGCCCACATGCTGGACAAATGCGTGCAAGGATTGTGGACACAGGATCAACTTCACCTGCACATCAATCTAAAAGAAATGCTGGCAGTAAAACTGGCAATCCAAAAGTTCAAACCATTTCTCATAGAGGGCCAGTTGATGATAAGGACAGACAACACCACAGTCATGTGGTACATCAACAAACAGGGAGGCACTCATTCATACCCCTATGCAGAATGACCTTGGAGCTGTGGACCCTGGCACTCAGCTACAACATTCAGTTACAGGCAATATTTGTACGGGGAAAGACAATACTCTAGCAGACATATTAAGCAGAACCACCGGATGCCCACGAATGGAAGCTGCACCCGGACATCTTCAAGACCATCTCAAAGAAATGGGGAAGGCCACAGATAGACCTATTAGCATCACCTCTCAATCACCAGCTCAAAAATTCTGCACAAGGACATTCCACCCACTAGCATGGAAAGTGGACTCACTCTCCTTCAACTGGAAAGGCCTAACAGCATGTGCATTCCCACCTCTTCCTTTGATACACGAGGTACTACTAAAAATCAAGGAAGAACGTCCAAGGATAATCCTGATAGCTCCAAACTGGCCAAGACAACACTGGTACCCACTACTGAAGAGCATGTCTCGAACAATATGTGGCCAATACCCTGATGCCTTTGATGTTAACTCAGAACAACTACAGCATCATACATCCAAACCTAAAACGCTGCAACTGACTGCATGGAACATCACATAGCAGCAGCTAATCCAGAACTTTCCCAAAGAGTTAAAGACATTATTCTTGAAGCACGCAGACCTTCAACAAGAAGGAACTATGCTGGAAAATGGAAAAGGTTTGTCATTTGGAGTACGGAAAGAGGAAAAGATGTGTCAAACATAGATATGCCTAACATTCTGGAGTATCTGGCGAACTTCTTCATTCAGGCCTGTCCTACTCCTCCATCAAGATACATGCATCAGCTATTTCAGCAGAATACAGCTTTGATCCACCTGTTTTTTCGAACCCTTTGCTCAGGCAGTTCCTCAGAGGAATCAAGAATGTAAAACCTCCAAGGAAACCACCATTACCAGCTTGGGATTTAAATTTTGTGCTAGAAAAGTTGACACTATCACCCTTTGAACCAGCAGCAACAGCAGACCTACAACACCTGTCATGGAAAACTGCTTTCCTACTGGCAATTACTTCAGCAAGGAGGGTTTCAGAACTACAGGCCTTAATGGCAGTGCAACCCTTCCTAATCTTCCACCAAGATAGAGTGTCCATGAGGACTAATCCTACATTTATGCCCAAGGTGGTATCCAGAGTGTCCAATATGCCACAAGATGCTTCTTCGACTATGGAACCTGCGGATGTCTCTACCTTGGATGGGTCCGTAGCCGCTGTGCAGGCACTGGCATCTGATGGTGTATTCAGGCCTACAGACTTGAATTTTAAACCGATGCCATATTTTTCATCCAGGCCTAAAACTTGCATAATGCCTAGAAAACCGATGTCCAAACCGCATGCTCAGGCCCATATGCCTAAAAAACAAATGCTTAGAATGGTTGAAGACCTTATTACCTTAATTAGGGGAAGCCAGCCTTCCCCCTCTAAAAGACCTAGAACTGATTTTTCTTCTGATTCTTCTGATCAGGAATCTGATTATTTCTGTTCCTTCTGATTACCAGGATTTGCCCTTATCTACCTGTGTGGATTTTGATGCAGAGGATTCCATTCCTTCTGCTTCCCCTCCAGAAGATTTTTCTTTTGGTGAAACCTTGCACACTCTTAGGGAGCATTTCCACTGGGAAAGCCAGGATTACTCTGACTCCAAAAAGAGACTTGAGGAATTCTTACTCCTTCCTCAACACAGGCCTTTAGCTATCCCTCCTGTTATGGACATTGTAGATGATGCTTTCTTGGAATCTAGCCTTTCCCCAGACACCTTACCTCCAGCTCCCAGAAAACCTGACAGGTATTAACAGCGTACCTGACTCTCTCAAGTTCCTCTTCAAAAATCCTTCTGCGGATCCAGAGACCATTTCCCAAGGACCAAAAGGCATTAAGGCTACTGCTGCCAAAAATCCTACCTCTTCTGATAGAGATTCTAGAGCCTTGGACAGATGAGGTAAGAAGGTATACACTTCTGCTACTTTGGCCATTAGGGCTTTAAATTGCCAGTTTCATATGTTAAAGTACCAGCAGTTATTATGGGACTGCTTAAACAAAGAATTATGTTGATTCCTGACTGTGCTGAACACAAAGAATTACAGGATTTAATGCATTCTGCAGAACAAGTTGGTAAACATACTTTGCAATGTGGTTTTGACTCTCTAGAAGCATCTTGCAGGGCTGCTGTCACTGGTATGTACTTAGAAGGCATGTTTGGCTTAAGGAGCAAAACTTGCCATATGTTAAAACTAAATTACTGGATGCTCCCTTAAACCAAGACCGCCTGTTTGGCAACAAATCAGAAAAAGTCCTCAAAAGGATGGAGGAAAAAGCTAAATATATGCAAACTGTTAAAGATTTCCTACAGGTGCAGCCTCCCAGATTTAGTAGGCATTGGTCTTCAAAGAACTGGTCCTTTCCAGTCTCTTCCAGGCCTTCTCAGTCCACACCCAGGAACAGCAGACCACCTAGGCTACAGTCTCAGGCTACGCACAGGCCTAAGCAGTGGGAGGCTCCCACTTCCAAAGCAAGGTGTAGTAAGCCACCCTCCTACGGAAAAATGGCACAATGACTTAACCTTAACCCTTCCAAGCCTTGCTCAACTGCCTACTCCCTTAGGAGGAAAGCTTGCCCTGCATGCAAAAAACTGGGAACTCATTACCCAGGACAAATGGGCTTTGAATATAGTTTCCCAAGGATACAGATTCCACTTCCACACCCTACCAACCCCTAACGGTTGGCCAGACCTGCCCCCAAATCACTGGGCAGAGGCCAAACAACAGGTTCTCTCTCTTCTAAGTATCAGGGATATTCAACCTGTCCCAGCAGAAGAAAGGGGACAAGGTTTTTATTCAAGACTTTTCCTAGTACCCAGAAAAGACAACTCCTGGCATCCTATCCTGGACCTTTCTATTCTAAACACCTTTTTGGTAATCCCAAAATTCAAAATGCTAACACTTCAACAGCTGCTTCCTTTGCTAGGCAAAGATGCCTGGTTGACAACCTTAGACTTAAAAGGAAGCTTACCTGCACATTCCAGTAAGGGAATCTTGCAGGAAATATCTACGCTTCAGGGCAGGCTCCATGCACTATCAGTTCTCTGCACTTCCCTTTGGCTTATTTACTGCGCCCAGGGTATTCACAGTGTCTAGTTCCAGCCATTGCATTTTGCAGGCAGAGAAATATTCAAATATACCCATACTTGGACGATTGTCTTATTCAGGCAGAAAGCCAGGGCTTGCTATTAAAACATCTGGCATTCGTAAAGAAACTTCTAACCTCACTGAGGTACGCCGTAAATGAAAAGAAATCTCACCCAGTACCCTGCCAACAGATTGTATTCCTGGGAGCAAGCTTGAACACAACTTCCCAGATGGCTTTCCTCACTCCAGAGAAACAAGTTTATTTGGCAACCTACTTCAAACTATTGGCCAGAAAGACCCAGCTATCTGCAAGGAAAATTCTGCAAGCCCTGGGGTTCATGGCCTCTTGCATTCTACTAATTCCATATGCAAGACTGCATATGAGGAAACTATAATGGTATCTAAAAAGCCTATGGTGTCAACATTCTCAGGACCTGGAATCAATGATTCCTATCATTCCTTGTATAAAGACAAGAGTTGCTTTGGTGGGCAGAGGCCTGCTGCCACAACAAGGGGCTCCCTTTCACTCTACCCCTGTGCCGCCCAAATCCTAACAACAGACGTATCAGACTATGCATGGGGGGGCTCACTTGGCAGGGCAGTGCATTCAGGGCAAATGGAAACCGAGACAGGTGCACCTGCATATCAACCAAAAAGAAATGTTAGCTGTACATAATTCCCTGACAGCTTTCAAAGACCGCATTCTTCCAGGACAACTATTGGTAAAGACAGGCAACAACACAGTTATGTGGTTCATAAACAAGCAAGGGGGAACCCACTCGTACACTCTCTGCAGACTAGCCATGGCTCTGTGGAACACAGCCTTGAGCTACCAAGTGCACCTACAAGCTCATTTCCTGCCAGGCAAGCTAAATTCACTGGCAGACCTAAGCAGACTTCTCATGGACCCACACGAATGGAAACTGGAACCAAAAATATTCAACCTCTTGAGGAACAAATGGAGGACTCCAGAGGTAGACCTCTTGCCTCCCCTCAGAATTACCAATTGGACAAATTCTGCAGAAGGACTTTCCACAGTCAAGCTTGGAAAGTGGAGGCCCTGTCCTTTACCTGGGAAAGACTCTTGGTTTATGCCTTTCCCCCTCTGCCTCTCCTCTCGAAGGTTCTGCAAAAGATCAAACTGGACAAACCAAGGATAATACTGTGATTGTACCAGACTGGCCACGCCAACACTGGTACCACTTCTTGCGCATTATGACACTGCTGGAACCATGGCACCTGCTTCAGACCCCTTCCCTGCTGTCCCAGCAGGGCAGCCAGGTTCTGCACCCTCATCTTCAAACCCTGAACCTTGCAGCCTGGCTAATTCCTTGAGTTCTCCAATAGCATCCCTCAGTAAGCAGGTGCTAAATGTCATTCTGGAGGCAAGGAGGCCTAGTACTAGAAAATCATATGCTGAAAAATGGAAAAGATACTGTTCCAGGAGCCAGACTCAGGGGATGGGCACAACGGTGCCCAGCTTACCTCATATTCTTCAGAACCTGGCAGAAATGCTCCATAAGGGCCTATCCTTCTCGTCAATTAAAATTCATACCTCTGCCATTTCAGCACATTATAATACTGAGCCACCCCTCTTCTCTCACCCCCTACTAAATCAATTCCTTAGAGTGGCCAAAAATTTAAGGACCCCCCCCCCCCAGGAGAGCCCCTACTCCAGCCTGGGACCTTAACTTTGTATTGGATAAGCTCACACTCCCTCCCTTTGAGCCAGCAGCAACTGCAGAGTTGAAATTCCTTTCTTGGAAAACAGCCTTCCTTCTAGCCATCACTTCAGCAAGAAGAGTGTCTGAATTACAGGCCCTCATGGCAGTGGAGGTCTTCATTATCTTCCATGCAGACAGGGTTTCCCTTATGCCCAAGGTGGTGTCTTGTGTGACCCTAAATCAGTCCATTTATTTGCCTACTTTTTTCCCTAATACACAAAACAAAGGAGAACAAATACTGCACTCTCTGGACGTGCACAGACAACTTAGATTTTATTGGGACTGGACTAAGCTTCTCAGAAAGTCTGAACAGCTGCTAGTTGGCTTTGTTTTAGGGGCAGAGGGGAAGGCCATTTCAAAGCAAACCATTTCTAAGTGGCTAGCCCATTGCATTCATTTCTGCTACAAGCACCATGAAAACCTACCCCACAGGGGATAAGATCACATTCCACCAGGGCTGCAGCTACCTCTACAGCCTTTCTCAGAGGAGTCCCTACTAGGGACATCCTAGAAGCTACTACCTGGAGCTCTGTACATACCTTCACCAAGCATTACCACATGCCTATTTCTTTCTAAATCCAGCGCTGGTTTTGCCACTTCAGTCTTGTAGGGCTTAATAGCTGACCCAAATGCTCTCTAACTTCCTCCTCCCTTCCTTAGCTTTGGTAATTAGTAATGACTGCAACAGTGAAACATGAAGAACATAGTACAGTTGTGTACACTTACCCTAAATGTAGATGTTCGAGTGTATTCACTGTGCAATCCTGGGTACCCTCCCTCAAGCCCCCTGACTTCTCTTGGCTCTACCTTTACTTCTTGTTTGGTGTATTTAAGTTTTCTGGTGTATCTGCTTTTTGATGGAGATGTATCATAACATATAATTGCTTCCCATTGTGGGGGCACCTGACGTCTGGGGCAAGAAAAACTGATGTAATGGCGTCTGCTGCATGTTTTATACCCCTGACATCAGGGAAGAAGAGACGGCATCGGATGCAGGAATCTAAGTCTCTGGTATTCAGGCCGGCTGAGGGTGGTTACCTGCAGACAGATAACCCAAATGTGATGACTGCAACAGGGAATGCACTTGAACATCTACATTTATAGTAAGTGTACACAAGTGTAGGATTCTTCTGCCACGACCACTTTTGGAGGCCATCATTGATCTGACCTCACACATGTCCTTGGAGACGTCTTCTTCAGATATTTAGGGGGAACCACAGCTGATTATTACTGAATGGCCTAGGAGTGTTCCTCAGATTTTATGTATGGAGGAAGTACTGGCTACCATTGTAAAATGCCGTCTGGAGTCTGAAGCTTCTAAATTTTATAAGCAGGACATGTTGAAGAAGAAGCAAAACATGTTACTCCATCTCCTAAGTATCCTCAGAATGAATGTCAGCATTTCCCTCTGAGGTTGTTTAATGCCCTTAGGCTTTAAAGCCTCCCCAAGGAGTTTCTGTTCCTGCTCCAATTCTGTCCTCTACTCCCCTTAAAGGCCTAGGGATCAGGATTTCTCTGAGGAGGAGGGAGATTCAGATGAAGAATCACTTGCTTATTCTTCACAGACTCCGCTTCCCTTAGAATATGGATGTTCTTCATGTTTCACTGTTGCAGTCCTTGCATTTGGGTTATCCCTGCCTAGTTAGCCCTCGGCCAGCCTGAATACCAGAGACTTAATATTTCTGTGTCGATTGCTGTCGCTTGAAGACTGACGTCAGTTGGTCAGTGGTAGAAAGGAAGGCAGCTGACGCCATTACATCAGTCTTTCTTGCCGTGGAGCCCAAAGCAGAAGCCATTTGCATGAGTGCCGGTCGGCCACTACCCGAGTTTCGTTTCCGAATTGAAGTTGAAGTCTTTGAAAGCTAAGTACACTGTTGGGAATCCTTTTTTTCTTCCACTAAACGATGTCAGAAAAAGTTAATTGTTTCGCCTGTGGAAAGCAAATACCACACCGGGACTTCCACTCTTACTGCGTCACTTGTCTAGGCCAAGACCACGATGTCCCTTGCTGGTTCTGTGCTTTAACGCCAGAACTATTCGTCGTCGGGCCCTTATTGTAGCCAGATATTTCTGATTACAGTCCTTGAATTCTGATACGGCTTCCGTAAGCCATCCGGCAGCAGATCTTCTGAAAAAACATAAAGAAAAAGACAGAGACCGCACAGGACCAAACTTTCCGACGATGCTACCACCCAGCTGATTGTCAGTCCTCTGGAATTCAGTGAGGCACTTTTGTAGCCCCTGATGCCTGCTTCAGTTAATTTGCAGGCCGCTACCGAGACCCTTTCGGAGTCTGGTATGCCACAGAACTCTTCTTTGTCTAAGGATCCTGCAGTGGACTCTACCTTGGATGGGTTCGGAGCCTCTGTGCAGGCACCAGCTTCCGAGGAAGTCCTTCACAACACCAAATCTAGACATAAACTGACGCCTTCTTTCACTGCTACCATTCTTTCTAAAACAACCAAGTTCCTTATGCCCAGTGGTCGAATCACCCCCAATAAACAGACTACCAGCCATTCTCTGGCACCTGCTCCCTTGCCTCAGTCACAAATGCTTAAAATGGCAGTGGACCTTATCATACTGATTAGGGGAAGCCAAGCTACTCCCTCAAAAAGAAAAAGAGATCTGTCTCCAGTAGTTTTGTCTGAACAAAAGTCAGATGAGTCCTATGCATCTGACTATGAAGACATGCAGCCCCTCTCTACTTATGAGGATTCTGATGCAGAGGAATCTGTTCCTTCAGCCTCTCCCCCAGAGGATTTTTCCTTTGGGGAAACTCTGCATACTCTAAGGGAGCATTTCAAATGAGAGCGTCAAGACTACCCACAGTCTAAAGAGAGACTCAGAGAGTTCTTGGACCTTCCACAGCACAGGCCCTTAGCCATCCCCCCAGTCCTAGATGTGGTGGATGATGTCTTCCTTGAATCCAGCTTGACTCCATACACCCTCCCTTCTGCTCCCAGAAAACCAGACAGGTACTACACAGTCCCTGCCTCTCACAAATATCTTTTTAAATCCCAACAGCAGACCCTGAGGTCATTACTCAAGGCCCAAAAGGGGGTTAAAGCTACTTCAGCTAAGAATCCCATCCCCTCAGACTGGGATTCTAGAGCACAGAACAGATTGAGTAAAAACGTATTCACCTCAGCTACTTTTGCTATCAGGGCACTAAATGGTCCATTCCATATTCTTAAATAACAACAACATACCTTGGAACTCCATAAACAAAAAAAATTCTTCCTTTCCTGCATGGGCAGAATCTATAGATTTACAGGAGTTAATGTACTCTGCTGGTCAAGTAACTAAACACACTTTGCACTGTGGTTTTGACACCCTAGAAGCTTCTTGCAGGGCAGCAGGCACTGGATCTGTCATTAGAAGACATACATGGCTTAAGGAACAACCCCTGACCGACCATGTCAAATCAAAATTGTTGGATGCACCCTTGCACAAATGGTACTAAAGCCGAAGAGGTGTTAAAGATGGAAGAAAAAACAAAAGTTTCTTACAGGTACAGCCTCCTAGGTTCAGCAGGCATTTTCCTTCCAAGCACTGATCCTTTCCTGTACCTGGTAAACAGGGCCAGCCTAGGCCCTGTGGAAACAGACCTCCAAGACAGCAGTCCCAGGGATTGCAGAGATCTAAGCAGTGGACTGCCTCCACTTCAAAACCAGGGAGTTCTAAGCCACCCCTTATGGTAAGAACTCACAATGACTCACCCCCCTCCCAACCTCGCCTCTGCCCACCATCACATGCCCCTTATTTGATGCAGTTGATGCTGATTTGTCTCTTCAAGATAAAGACAAGGCTTTACAGGAATTGAAACATGTTTTTGTGTCTCCTGTGCCTAATTTTTAAAGGAATTACTCTAATAAGCCGACCTTTATTCTTAGGCAGTCTTGTCCTCCTTCGAAAGGTAAAGACTGGAAAAAGGGCTCCTCCTGCTAAAGCTACCCGGATTCCTAAACACAGTAATCTCCTTTTCATGACAAACCAGGTGCTGTCTGACTATCTGTTCTTCTATCCTCTTTCTCTTTCCCTGTCTTCCAGTTTGGTTAAATTTTGCTTAGGATTATTGTGTTCTGCCCATTATCCGGCTAGGTTAGTACATGGCCTGGAAATCTCTTCCACCTTTCATGGGCATTCCTCAGCCCCCACTAATAACAGTTTGTATTTTTCAATGGTTGCTTCAGGATCTTTGTCTCAGAGACTATTCAGGCATTTCCAGTCTTCCAAAGGGAGAATGGATTTTTACTTAAGAATGATGTCCTTCTATTGCTACGTTGCAGTATTTTTGGTGGGGGATTTCCCTCCTCAGGCGACCCGTACGTCTGCTCCTATACAAAAGCTTCAGCTTGGCTGCTGTAGTTGCGTGGGAGGCCACACGTAGGGCCATAAACCAGGGTCCTTAAATATGATGTCTGCACACACAGACCTTAGACGTTTTCAGCCTCAGATAACCGTCACATCATGTGCTTTGCTCCTTCACCACAAGACTTCTAAAAACTAAGTACCTCGTTGGGGCTTTTTCTTCTTTGACTTCTAGCTAAAGCTTGATTTGCTGTAGTTGACCTTTAGCCGATGTCAGCTAAAAAGGGTAAATGCCAGTGTGGACGCCAGATACCACATAGATTTGCATGACCACTGCATTTTTTGCCTAGGCTGAGAGCACGACCAGACCGCTTGTTCAATCTGCCAATCCTTCATTCCCAAGACCCTACGCAGCCATCTGGCTGCTCTCAATCTAGATCTAGAAAGTCAGCGACTTACAAAATTAGCGCTAAGGATGGATCCGTTTTGGAAGTTCTGAATGAACCTCTGCTGAAGAAGGCCAAGATTCCTATGCCCATTTCCGCTGCCTCTCTGCTTTCAGACACCCCACCAGCTGCCAATTTAGAAGTTGAGGGACGTCCACCTGATCTGTCTACTTTGGCGACCTTCGAGGAAGCCGCTTCACAGTTGACGACTGGCACATCCACAGAGCTAAGAGGGAACCATACACTGCCAGGCCTCCAACCGGGATCCCTCACCCTGACACCTATACCCTTATCCAGGCACCGGATTCTAGGCCTTCGCCTAAGACTACTCCATTAAAAAAGAAACAGAAAACCAAACATCTGGCTACACCCACTGAAGGTGTACCTGATTAGCAGTCCTTCACTTAATCTTTGATGCAGTCCTTCATGGCCCTTCGGCCCATAGCCTCTTCTCCATCTACCTTTCCTTTCCTCAGCCCTAGGCCTGCCTCTGTCTTGTCTCTTCCACCACCCACTTCTCAAGACAGGGAGAAGAGCAAGAGGCTTATTATTCATCTTCTGATGAATCTATCTCATGTGCCTCCCAAATAGCTTCTCCTCAAGAATATTACTCCCCAGATGAAGAATCCATTGAGGGAGACTCCCCTCCAGAGGATATCACCTTTGGAGAGGCCATAACAAAAATGAAGGAATACTTCAAATGGGACACCTCACAAATGTCTGATACTCAAATTAAAAAAGAATATATATATATATATATATATATATATATATATATATATATATATTTTTGAATTGCTACAAGTGAAATCTCCCTCCCCTTCTGCTGTTCCTCCTGTCATCCCTGCTTACTTAAATGCCTTTTCGTCAGCATCTATGACCCAGGCTCTCAGCCCGCTGCTCCTAAGAGGCCAGATCACTTCTACAAAGCACCCGATGACCAGAAATTTCTAACCAAACCACCCCTGGCAGACCCTGCTGTGATTGCAGTATCACCAGACAAATAATCCTGACTGATTCTGTCTGCCTCTCTCCTACCTACAGATAAAGACAATAAAACTATGGATAGAATTGGAAAGAAGGTTTACACCTCTTCCACACTGGCCTTCAGAGCCATCAACTATCAAACCCACATGGCCAGATATGCTCTGAACCTTGTCTCTCAAGCCTCTACTGTGCTGGCTGCTACTCCAGACTGCCCCACTAAATCTGGCATATCATCTAAACTGTCCCTGGCTGCCCAAGTAGCCATACGTTCCATTAGATGTAGTTATGACGCTGCAGAGGCTTCTGCACAGTCTGCAACCTCAGCCTCTGTACTTAGGAGATATTCCTGGCTATGCTTACAACACTTATTGGAGGACTTTAAGTCTCAAATCTTAGATACTCCTCTAGACCCTTACTTGCTGTTTGGTAATCAGCCAACAGATCTTTTTAAAAATCTGCAAGAAAAGAGTAATGAATTGCAAGACATCACGCATCTTCTTGTGTTTCCTATTCCTAAATACTACAGAAATTACCCTGCAAAAACTACCTTTGTCAAAAGAAACCCCTCCTCTACTAGACCTTCCTTTTCCAGGCATAGAAGGTGGGCCAGAAGACAAACTTCTTCCAGGCCGGCTGTCTCACAGCCCCCCACCAGACAGCCCTTTCAAGACAGAGGAGGACCCAACAATGCGTGACTGCCTTGCCCACCTTCCCCTTTCTGCCCGCATCTCCCAATGCCCCCATTTGGAAAACCATCACTACAGGCAAATGGGTTCTGGCTATAGTTCAAAAGGGATACTTCCTTTCTTGGAGAGAAAGTCCCTCCTTAAGGGGCGTACCCTTCCCCCCAAGAAATCAGAGAGACCTCTTCCCTCAAATTTTGCAAGACCTTCTAAATATGGGAACTGTAGAACCTATCCCACCAGGATAGGAAGGAAAAGGCTTCTACTCAACACTGTTTCTGGTCCCCAAAAAAGATAGACCATGGAGGCCTATTCTAGACCTTTCCTTTCTATACCTGTTCTTAAAGGTTCCCACCTTCAGAATGTTGTCCCTACAAACTTAGCTCCCTCTTATACCAGCCCAGGCCTTCATGGCCACACTCGACCTGAAAGAAGCCTATCTGCACATCCCCATACAACTTTCCCACAGAAAATGATTACATTTTTCTGGACCCTCCTCTCACTTTCAATTTACAGCATTGCCCTTTGGTTTTTCCACTCCTCCCAGAGTATTCACAAAATGCCTGGCACCTGCCATAGCCTTTTGCAGAACACAAGGGATTCAAATGTACCCATACCTGGACAACATCCTTATTCTAGCAGAATGCAAAGAAACCCTGCAAAACCATTTCCAGTTCACCATTTGCCCACTTCAAAGACTGGGGTTCACCCTCAACTTCCCAAACTCTTCCTTGACCCTGGAATAAGACAACATTTCTGGGTTGCAGGATCAGGACGGACATAATGAAAGCCTTTCTTCCCCAGGACAAAGTCAGTTCCTTGTCCTCCCACTTCAAAACCCTTATGCAGACCCAACAGATAACTGCAAGGCAAGTCCTACGAATCTTGGGTCTGATGGCAGCCGCCATTACCATGATACCGCTATCCAGAATGCACATGCAAAAGCTACAGTGGTATCTAAAAAAATGTATGGTCACAACACCAACATCCTTTAGAGCAAGAAATTACTCTCTTGCCCTGCCTACAGTCAGAACTAAAATGGTGGATTCAACAAATTTAACTGAACCCGGGTCTTCCACCACAGTTACCCACCGCAACCTGTTCATGCATGCAGATGTATCAAACCTAGGATGGGGAGCTACAGTGTCAAACTACAGGGTACAAGAAAAGTGGCACCCTTCCAAAAAGAACAAACATATCAACATGAGGGAAATGACAGCAGTCCTTCTGGCATTGAAAGCCTTCATTCCCCTTTTACAACCAGGTGTTCTAATCCTGACAGACAACACCACAGTTATGTGGTACCTCAACAAGCAGGGAGGGACAAAAGCCTACTTCCTCTGCAGATTAACCTTACTAATCTGGGACCTAGCCTCACAGCACAACTTGACCCTGCTGGCATCCTACATCCTCTGGCAGGAAAACAAACAAGCAGACCTCAGCAGGACATCCTCTCCAAATCACAAATAGATACTGGACAGGAATGTCTTTCTAGACATTGTCCACCGGTGGGGCACACCTAAAATAGATTTGTTTGCCTCCCCAAGAACAAACAACTGCAGACCTTCTGCTCCAAGACCCACTCTCCACTAGCATGGAGGATAGACGCATTCAGATTTTCATGGAAGAGGAGGTTTCTGTATGCCTTTCCACCCTTTCCACTAACTCAAAAAGTCCTGAAAATCAGGAAAGACAAACCAAAAATCTTGATGGTGACCCCCTATTGGGCAAGGCAGCACTGGTTCCCCCTACTTCTCAATCTAGCCAAGGGCAGTCGCCACAAGTTACCCCACAAGGTGGATCTTCTGACACAGCAAAAGGGAGCCCTCATTCACCCACACTTGCAGATGTTGGCACTGACACTCTGGGTGATAATTCCCTTCAGGCACCACTACTCAGAGTACGTGCTTTCAGTCCTGAGGGAGGCCAGGAACCCTACTACAAGAAAATCTTACTTAGCTAAATGGGAGAGGTTTTCATAATGGTGTCTGGGCAAGGGCAGGGATCCATGCATCGCAGATCCACCCCTAGTTCTTACCTGTGTGTGTCAACTAGTTAAGAAGGGACTTTCATACTCTTCAGTGAAAGTACATCTTTCAGCTATTTCAGCGTTCCTGCCACTAGACCATCCCCTACTAGCCAGGCTCGATGTTAAACTTTTCTTAAAAGGGGTCCTGCACATCAGACCACCAAGAAAACCCATCCCCCCACCCTGGGACCTGAACTTCATCCTGAAAAAACTCAATCAGTCCTCATTTGAACCAGCTAGTACTGCTACTCTGCAAATGTGCACATGGAAGACAGTACTGCTAGTGGCTATAACTTTGGCCAGGAGGATGTCAGAGTTGCAAGCCCTAATGGCCTGTCCTCCATACACTACCTTCCACAAGGACAGGGTATCCCTACGGATCAACCCTTCCTTTATGCCTAAAGTGGTCAACGATCTGTCCTTAAACCCATATTTTCATCTACCCACCTTCTTCCCTTCTCCCACCAGTGAAAGTGAAAGAATACTCTACTCCCTGGATGTACACAGACAGCTAAGGTTTTACCTAGACGAAACCAAATCCATATGAAAATACAATCAGCTTTTTGTTTCCTTCCACTCCAGGGCCCTGGGCAGGGCATTCTCCAAACAAACCATCTCATGTTGGATTAGGAAAACTATTTGGCTATGTTACACCATGGCAAAAAGCTTCCACAGGGGGTAAAGGCTCACTCTACCAGGGCAGTGGCAACCTCCAAAGCCTTCCTAAAAGGCCTGGACACTGCATCCATCATGGGAGCAACCACATGGTCCACCATTCACACAAACGCTACAAGCTAGACTATGTCTCAGAGCATGTGCAGATTTTGTCAGACTTAATCTGTACGACTTTGTGCAATCAGCTACTTCTCCCTCCTTCCTTCCTTCCATCTAAGCTGTGGTACTCTCCCACACCAGGAATACTGCAACATAGGAACAGAAGGACTTGGAGTAGATGTCCTTCATGGATGCATCTGCAGTCATAACAACTGGGTTGTCCTGTCGTCAGGCAGCCCTGCAGTCGGCCGGATTCCAAAGTCCGGGTCCGGCTTCGGCTGATGTCGCACTTCACCCGACGTCATCTCTGCTGGTCTCCGGGTATAAAGGCATCAGCCGACGCCATTTTCTTCAGTCTTTCTGAAGCTGTTCGCGCCGGTCGGTCGGATCCAGAGATTTCTACTACGAAGACTTCTAAAGACTCTTTCTTGCCTCAGCCGATGTCAGAAAAAGTCAATAACTGTTTAACTTGTGGGAAACAAATACCTCATAAAGATTTCCACTCCTACTGTTTGCCTTGTTTAGGCCCAGACCACGACGTAGCAGCCTGTTGGCCGGTCGGAGTTTGCTGAACAGTTTTTCGGTTCAGAATCTCATTATGCCGCCGGATCCTCCGACTACCCAAATTGTTAAGAATCCACGGTTTCGCCGAAACCATGGTAAAGCAAAAAACCGAGAAAACTGTTCAAAGCACAGCTGAATCTTTGACTACTTCTGAGGTTCCTGCTACCTTACTTGAATCGGCCTCTGAAATTTTACCTACTACAGTGGCTTCTAGTGAATTATCAGACACCATCCCTTTGGATGTCTCTACCCCAGCATGTGGTGCTGCTAGGCCTCCTGCAGCCATGTCCATTAAGGCCTTTGCCAGGGCTAAAGCAGCCAAGTCTACTAAATCAGTGCCTGTTAAACCCCCCTCAACCAGGCCTACTTCTAGTTCACAAATGCTTACTCTGGCAGAAGATTTAATATCCTTAATTAGGGGATCTCAATCTCACCCAGACAGGGCCTCTCAGCCCCCAGAGAAGAGACCTAGGGCAGAGGGGCCCGAGCCTGTGTCCTCTGATGATTCTGGGGATGACTCAGATATTACAGACCAGCCAGAGGCTCCTTTCTCCAATTATGAAGACTCAGATGCTGAAGAATCCATTCCAGCTGCTTCTCCACCAGAAGAATTCTCCTTTGGGGAAACCTTACATGCCATGCGAGAACAATTCCAATGGCAGCAACAGGATTTCTCAGACTCCAGAAAAGACTTAGGACTTTTCTGCACCTTCCACAACACAGGCCCTTAGCTATACCTCCTGTCCTCCCTGTTGTATGCCTTTAATGATGTCTGCTCTGCACCAGATTCTTACCTCCAGCCCCTGCCAAACCAGACAGATTTTACAGGGTACCAGACAATCATCACCTATACAAGGCCCCTATTGCAGACCCCAAACTATATCCCAGGGGCCTAAGGCAGTAGCCTCGACCACAGCAAAACCCTATTCCTTCTGAAAGGGAAGCCAGGTCTTTAGACAGATGGGGCAAAAAGTTTATACCTCAGCTACTCTCTCAGCTAGAGCTTTAAACTGTCAGTTTCACATGATACAATACCAAGAGTTTATGCTTGATCAGTTAACTAAAAACTATCCTCTGACGACTCTATAGATAAGAAATATGTATTAGAAATGGTAAATAACATACAACAGGTTAGTAACCATTCCTTAAAATGTGGCTATGATGCACTGGAGGCTTCATTTAGATCAGCCATGACTGGCACAGTGATAAGAAGACATGCATGGCTGAAGGAACAAGTCTTACCGGATCATGTTAAAGCTAAGTTATTAGATGCTCCTATGGATAAGACCAGTTTGTTTGGTACACCTGCCCAGCAGGTAATGAAGAAAATGGAAGAAAAGGCAAAATCTGTTCAAACGGTTAAAGATTTCTTGCAGGTTCAGCCCCAAGGTTTAGCAGGAACTGGCCTGCCAAAAATTGGTCCTTTCCTGACTCCACAAGATCCCAAAGGGGCAGGAATAGACGTTCCAGAGGCAGAAACCAATCCAGAGGAGGTGCCTACAGAGGACGACAGTGGCAAGGTAATAACAGAGGCACAGACTCAGCCACTACCACTACAACAGCACAATCACAGTGACTTAACTCTACATCCGCCTACCAGGGAACAAATAGCAGCTCCATTAGGCGGAAAATTAACCTTATTTTAAAAACTGGCACTACATCACAAAAGACAAGTGGATTTTGCAAACCATAGACCAAGGTTACCGGTTCCACTTTCACACTCTACCAGTCAAAAGAGGAATGCCAAACCTGCCTCCAAATCAAAAAACAGAAGCTCTACAGCAGATAATGCAATTAGCAAAGATGAGAGCTGTGGAAAGAGTGCCAATAACAGAACAAGGCAAAGGATTTTACTCCAGACTATTCCTAGTTCCAAGAAAGGACAAACGTTGGAGACCTATTCTCGACCTGTCCACCTTAAATACATACATCATTGTCCCAAAATTCAAAATGCTGACCCTACAGCAACTTCTTCCCATGCTGGGCAAGGAGTGTTGGCTGGTCACTCTAGATCTCAAGGAGGCATACCTGCACGGCCCCATTCGACCAATTTGCAGAAGATACCGCAGATTTCGTGCAGGATCAGAGCATTATCAAGTCTCAGCATTGCCCTTTGGCTTATCTACTGCCCAGAGTATTCACAAAATGCCTGGCATCAGTAATCGCCTACTGCAGACTACAGGAATCCAAATTTATCCATACCTGGACGACTGCCTCCTACAACGGGACTACAAAAGCAAGCTGACAACAGATTTACAAAGGGTCATGTACTTGCTACAAGCACTGGGATACACAGTCAATTTACAAAAGTCAAGGCTGATACCATCCTAAACAAGGACATTCCGAATTGGACACTGTAAAACAAATGGCATTCCTAACCGCAGAAAAACAAAAAGAACTCCCTCTTTACTTCTTGGCTCTAACAAAACAGAACAAGTTAACAGCAAGAAAAGTCCTTCAGGCCTTGGGCTACATGGCATCATGCATAATCTTGGTTCCACATGCCAGACTACATATGAGAAAACTACAGTGGTACCTAAGGAATTTATGGTCCCAACACAGGCACAGCCTAGAAGCGGAAATTCCACTAATCCCATGCCTAAAACAGGAGTTCCTATGGTGGGCACAAGCATGCCAGTCAAACCCAGGCCTACCCTTTCACAGCTATCAAGCAAGCCAGACCATCACAACAGACGCCTCAGACCTAGGATGGGGGGCTCACATGCTGGACAAATGCGCAAGGATTGTGGACGCAGGATCAACTCCACCTGCACATCAACCTAAAAGAAATGCTGGCAGTAAAACTGGCAATCCAAAATTTCAGACCATTTCTCAAAGAGGGCCATTTGATGATAAGGACAGACAACACCACAGTCATGTGGTACATCAACAAGCAGGAGGCACTCATTCATACCCCCTATGCAGAATGACTTTGGAGCTTTGGAACCTGGCACTCAGCTACAACATCCAGTTACAGGCAATATTTGTACCGGGAAAGGACAATACTCTAGCAGACATATTGAGCAGAACCATATCCGATGCCCACGAATGGATGCTACACCCGGACATCTTCAAGACCATCTCAAAGAAATGGGGAAGCCCACAGATAGATCTATTCGCTTCCCCTCTCAATCACCAGCTCAAAAAATTCTGCACAAGGACATTCCACCCACTTGCATGGAAAGTGGATTCGCTCTCCTTCAGCTGGAAAGGTCTTACAGCATCATGCATCCAAACCTAAAAACGTTGCAACTGACTGCATGGCACATCACATAGCAGCAACTAACCCAGAGCTTTCCCAAAGGGTTAAAGACATTATCCTTGAAGCCTGCAGACCTTCAACAAGAAGGAACTATGCAGGAAAATGGAAAAGGTTTGTCATTTGGAGCACTGAAAGAGGAAAAGATGTGTCAATTATAGATATGGCTAACATTTTGGAGTATCTGGCAGAGCTTCTACATACAGGCCTGTCCTATTCCTCCATCAAGATACATGCATCAGCTATTTCAGCAGAATACAGCTTTGATCCACCTGTCTTTTCACATCCTTTACTCAGGCAGTTCCTCAGAGGAATCAAGAATGTAAAACCTCCAAGGAAACCACCATTGCCAGCTTGGGATTTGAACTTTGTGCTAGAAAATTGACACTACCTTTTGAACCAGCAGCTACAGCGGACCTACAGCATCTATCGTGGAAAACTGCTTTCCTACTGGCAATAACCTCAGCAAGGAGGGTCTCTGAACTTCAGGCCCTAATGGCGGTACAGCCCTTCCTAATCTTCCATCAAGATAGAGTGTCCATGAGGACTAATCCTACTTTTATGCCTAAGGTGATATCCAGAGTGTCTTTAAACCAGGCAATCCACCTACCTACCTTCTTTCCCAACCCACAAAACAGAGGTGACAGAATGCTGCATCCCTTGGATGTACATAGACAGTTACGCTACTACCTGGACAGAACAAAAGTAGCAGAAAACTGACAAGCTTTTTGTAGCCTATGCAACAGGAAGGGAAGGAAAAGCAATTTCCAAACAGACAATCTCCAAATGGATAGGAAATTGCATACGATTCTGTTACTTCTTCCATGGAAAACCAATTCCACAGAACATAAGGCCTCATTCTACAAGGGCAACAGCCACTACCACAGCCTTCCTACGAGGTGTGGCAACCAAGGACATTATTGAGGCGGCTACTTGGACCTCCGTGCATACATTTGCCAAGCATTATAACTTACCTTTGTACTCCAGATCCCGAGCAGGGTTTGCCACTGCTGTGCTGCAAGGGATCCTAACCACACCATAATCTAAATTTTTCCTCCTCCCTAGTTGGCTATGGTATTCTACCCAGTTGTTATGACTGCAGATGCATCCATGAAGGACATAGTACAGTTTTGTACCTACCATAAATGTAGATGTCCGAACTGGATAGCATCTGCAGTCAGGATTACCCTCCCCTCTGTGGTACTCCTAGGGTATTTACCCTCTTAATAGCTAGCTAGTGGGGGGAGTCTCTTATGGTGTATTTGTTTGTATATATGTACATACATGCTTATTTTCTGAGTTTGCCTTCTATCCATTTTGGAAACATTGGCATTTATCCAAAAATTAGCCTTCCAGGAAGGGCAAATGGCATCTGGGGCAAGAAACACTGAAGAAAATGGCGTCGGCTGATGCCTTTATACCCGGAGACCAGCAGAGATGATGTCGGGTGAAGTGCGACATCAGCCGAAGCCGGACCCGGACTTTGGAATCCGGCCGACTGCAGGGCTGCCTGACGACAGGACAACCCAGTTGTTATGACTGCAGATGCTATCCAGTTCGGACATCTACATTTATGGTAGGTACAAAACTGTACTTTGTGTAAAATCGTACCATAACCATAGATGTCCTTCTCTTCCATGTTGCAGTATTCCTTCCCACCCACCTTAGCCCCCTTTTCTATCTCCTCTCTCTGTCTAACTGTTGACCTGTCTTTGGTCTCCTGGTGGTTATACTGTACCCTATGACCAACTTAACCACCAAATGACACTTTGATCCTGTGGTTGACATCACTTGCTACTCTATTTCGACCTTTCCTGCTGGGCTTTCAAGACGTTCTTTGTGTTTCACTGTTGCAGTCATCACATTTGGTTTATCTGCTTGCAGTAGCCCTCAGTCAGCCTGATTAACAAAGTCTTGGGTCCTGTGTCGGTTGCTGTCTCATCTTCCATCATGTCAGGTAGTCAGGGGTATAAAGCATGCAGCTGATGACATTACGTCAGTCTTTCTTGCCGTGCTGTGCTCGAAGTAGAAGCAGTTTGCAAGTGCCGGTCAGCCGACTCCTGAAATTTTAGTTTTCGAGTTTCAGAACCGAAGTCTTCAACTAAAAGCTAAATACCCCGTTGGGGAAACTTTTTCTTGCTCTAAACTGATGACAGTAAAAGTCAATAATTGTATTTCTTGTGGAAAGCAAATACTTCATAAAGATTTTCATTCGTACTGCATTCCTTGCCTAGGCCCTGACCACGACGTACCTCGCTGTAGGTTTTGTGCCTTACTTAAACAACGAACTATTCGTCGTCGCTTTATTTACACTTCTAAATATTTTGGTACTCTGTTCAATTATCCAGATATGGCTTCGGTAAGCCACCCGACTACCGACATTCCAAAAAAACGCAAAGATAAAGACAGACAGACTGCATAGATCCAAAGCTGCTGACGATGCTTCTAAGATAGTCGCCAGTTCGCTGGTAGTCAGTGAGGTGCTTTTGCAGCCCTTGATACCCGCTACTTCAGATTTGCAGGCCGCTACAGAGACCCATTCGGAGTCCGGTATGCCACAAGATGCTTCAACTGTGGAGCCTGCGGATGTCTCTACCTTGGATGGGTCCGGAGTCGCTGTGCAGGCACTGGCTTTTGAGGGTGTATTCAGGCCTACTGACTTGCATATTAAACCAATGCCATCTTCTTCTTCAAGGCCTAAAACTCTATCCATGCCTAGAAAACCGACGCCCAGACCACATGGGCAGGCCTCTATGCCTAAAAAGCAAATGATAAGAATGGCTGAAGACCTTATTACTTTAATCAGGGGAAGCCAACCTTCCCCCTCAGAGTCCTAGGACTGACTTTGCTTATGATTCTTCTGATCAGGATTCTGAAATTTTTGTTTCCTCTGAAGACCAGGATTTACCCTTATCTACCTATGAGGATTCTGATACAGAAGACTCTATTCCGTCTGTTTCCCCTCCAGAGGATTTCTCTTTTGGTGAAATCTTGCATACTCTTAGGGAGCATTTTCACTGGGAAAGCCATGATTACTCTGACTCTAAAAAGAGGCTTGGGGATTTCTTACTCCTGCCCCAACACAGGCCTTTAGCTATCCCCCCTGTACTGTACATTGTTGATGATGCCTTTTCAGAATCTAGCTTGGCCCCTGACTCTTTACATCTGGCTCCCAGAAAATCCGATAGATATTACAGGTTTCCTGACTCTCACAAGTTCCTTTTTAAAAATCCAACTGCGGATCCTGAGACCATTTCACAGGGACCCAAGGGCACTAAGGCTACTACTGCCAAAAATCCTACCCCCTCTGATAGAGATTCCAGGGCGCTGGATAGATGGTATACACTTCTGCAGCCTTGGTCATTAGGGCCTTAAGCTGCCAGTTTCATATGTTAAAGTATCAGCAGCATATTATTGGATTGCTTAAACAGAAAATGATGTTGATTCCTGACTGTGCTGAAAATAAAGATTTAGAGGATTTAAACATACTTTGCAATGTGGTTTTGATTCACTAGAAACATCTTGAGGGCTGCTGTCACTGGGTCTGTATTTAGAAGGCATGCTTGGCTTAAGGAGCAATCTTTGCCAGATCATGTTAAAGCTAAATTGCTGGATGCTCCCTTAAACCAAGACCGCCTGTTTGGCAACAAAGCAGAAGTAGTACTTAAAAAGATGGAGGAAAAAGCTAAATGTATGCAAACTGTTAAAGATTTCCTGCAAGTACAGCCTCCCAGATTTAGTAGGCATTGGCCCTCTAAAAATTGGTCCTTTCCAGCCTCTTCCAGGCCTTCAGTCTAAACCCAGAACCAGCAGATCACCCTGGCCTCAGCCCCAAGGTACTCACAGGACTAAGCAGTGGGGGGCTCCCGCTTCCAAAGCAAGGAGTGGTAAGACTCCTCTAAATTGTCTCAATGACTTAACTTTAAATCTTCCAAGCCCTGCACAACTGACTGTTCCCTTAGGGGGAAAGATTGCCCGGCAGGCAAAAAATTGAGAACTCATTACCCAGGACATATGAGTTTTAAATATAGTTTCCCAAGGATACAGATTCCACTTTCACTCTTCACCAACCCCAAACAGTTGGCCAGACCTACCCCCAAATCAGTGAGAAGAGGCTCAAAAGCAAATTCTCGTTTTCTTAAGCATCGGGGCTATTCAGCCTGTTCCAGAAGAGAACAAGGGGCAAGGTTTCTACTCAAGACTTTTTCTGGTACCCAGAAAAGAAAACTCCTGGCGTCCTGTACTGGACCTCTCTATCCTAAACACATTTTTGGTGATTCCAAAATTCAAGATGCTAACTCTCCACCAGCTGCTTCCTATGCTAGGCAAGGATGCCTGGTTGGCAACACTGGATTTAAAGGAAGTCTACCTGCACATCCCAATAAGAGAATCCTGCAGAAGATAACCATGCTTCAAAGCAGGCTATATGCACTATCAGTTCTCTGCACTGCCTTTTGGCTTAACTACTGTGACAAGGGTATTCACAAAGTGCCTAGCTCCAGTCATTGCATTTTGCAGGCAAAGAAATATCCAGATATATCCATACCTTGATGATTGTCTAATTCAGGCCGAAAGCCGGGACATACTATTGAATCATCTGGCGTTTGTACAGAAATTGCTAACTTCTCAGGGGTACACCATAAACGAAAAGAAATCTCATCTTATACCCTGCCAACAAATTGTATTCCTGGGAGCAAGCTTGAACAGAAATTCCCAGATGGCTTTTCTCATGCCAGAAAAACAAGTTCATTTGACAACCTACTTCATTCTACTGGCCACAAAGTCCCAGCTATCTGCAAGGAAAATACTGCAAGCCCTGGGGTTCATGGCCTCCTGCATTCTACCAATTACATATGCAAGACTGCATATGAGGAAACTACAATGGTATCTAAAAAGCCTATGTTGTCAACATTCTCAGGATCTAGACGCAATGATTCCTTGTCTACAGATAGCGTTCCTTTGGTGGGCAGACGCCTGTCACCAAAACAAGGAGCTGACATTCACTCTACCCCTGCCGCCCAAACCCTAACAACACTCATCAGACTGTGCATGGGGGGGCTCACTTGGCAGGGAAGTGCATTCAGGGCAAATGGAACCCAAATCAAATGCACCTGCACATCAGTCAAAAAGAAATGTTAGCTGTACAGAGTTCTCTGACAGCTTTCAAGGACCACATCCTTCCAGGACAATTAATGGTAAAGACGGACAACACCACTGTTATGTGGTACATAAACAAGCAGGGGGGAACCCACTACCCTCTCTGCAGACTAGCCATGCTTCTGTGAAACACAGCCTTGAGCTACCAAGTGCACCTACAGGCTCCATTCCTGCCAGGAAAGCTAAACATGCTGGCAGATGACCTAAGCAGAAATCTCATGGACCCACATGAGTGGAAACTGGAACCAAAGATATTCAACATGTTGGGAGACCAATGGGGGAGCCCAGATATAGACCTCTTTGCCTCACCCCAGAACTACCAATTGGAAAAATTCTGCACAAGGACTCCCCACAAACAAGCTTGGAAAGTTGATGCCCTGTCCATCACCTGGAAAAATCTATCAGTTTATGCCTTTCCGCCTCTGCCTCTCCAAGGTACTACTAAAGATCAAACAGGACAAGCCAAGGACGATACTGATTGCACCAGACTAGCAATGCCAACACTGGTACCCCCTTCTATGCAGTGTGTCACTGCTGGCACCATGACACCTGCCTCAGACCCCTGCCCTGCTTTTCCAGCATGAGTGCTAGATTCTGCACCCACAGCTTCAAACCCTGCACCTGGCAGCCTGGCTAATTACCTAATCTCTCCGTTACCATCCCTCAGTAAGCAAGTGTTGGATGTCATTCTGGAGGCAAGTAGGCCTGGTACTAGAAAATCCTATGCTGAAAAATGGAAAAGATTATGTTCCTGGAACCAAGCTCAGAGGATGAGCACAGCAATGCCCAATTTATCTCAGATTCTTCAATACTTAACTGAGATGCTGAACAAGGGCCTCTCCTTTTCCTCCATCAAAATTCATGCCTTAGCCATTTCAGCTCATTACAACACAGAACCACCCCTCTTCTCTCATCCACTGCTTAAACAGTTCCTCAGAGGGGTCAAAAACTTAAGACCACCCAGGAGAGTCCCTGCTGCAACCTGGGACCTTAACTTTGTATTGGAAAAACTCACTCTGCCTCCTTTTGAGCCAGCTGCAAATGCAGCATTGAAGTTCCTTTCTTGGAAAATAGCTTTCCTTTTAGCCATCACTTCAGCAAAAAGGGTGTCTGAATTACAGGCTCTCATGGCAGTGGAGCCTTTCATCATTTTTCATGCGGACAAGGTGTCCCTCAGGACCAATCCCTCCTTCATGTCCAAGATGGTATCCAGTGTGGCCCTTAATCAGTCCATTCATCTGGCAACCTTCTTTTCTAATCCACAGAACAAAGGAGAGCGAATACTGCACTCCCGAGATGTGCACAGACAACTTAGATTTTATTTGGACAGGACTAAACCTCTCAGGAAATCTGAACTGCTGGTTGCATTTACTGCAGGGGCAGAGGGGAAGGCCATTTCAAAGCAAACCATTTCTAAATGGATAGGCCATTGCATTCGTTTCTGCTATAAGCACCATGGAAAACCTACCCCTCAGGGGATTAGACCACATTCAACCAGGGCTGCATCTACCTCTACCAGGGACATCCTAGAAGCGGCTACCTGGAGTTCTGTACATACCTTCACCAAGCCTTACCATTTGCCAATTTTCTCTAAATCCAGAGCTGGCTTTGCCACTGCAGTCTTGCAGGGCCTTATAGCTGGTCCTAATGCTTTCTAATTACCTCCTTCCATCCTTAGCTTTGGGAATCTACCTTAATGTGATGACTGCAACAGTGAAACACAAAGTAAATAGAACAGTTGTGTACACTTACCATAAATGTAGATGTTAGAGTGTATTCACTGTTGCAGTCCTAGTTACCCTCCCTCCAGCCCCCTAACTTCTATTGGCTATATCTCTCTCTTCTTCCTTACTATGTTTTAAGCTTTTTGGTGTGTTTGCTTTTTTGTTGGAGGTGCAACCTTATGTATATGTAATTGCTTCCCATTATGGGGGCACCTGACGTCTGGGGCAAGAAAAACTGATGTAATGGTGTCGGCTGCATGTTTTATACCTGCTGACATCATGGAATATGAGACAGCAACCGACGCAGGACCCAAGACTTTGTTAATCAGGCCGACTGATGGCTACTGCATGCAGATAACCCAAATGTAATGACTACAACAGTGAATACACTCGAACATCTACATTTATGTTAAGTGTACACAACTGCATTTTCTGAGGTCTCTGCATGCATATGTCACATTTAAAGCCCCTGGTATATTGCCCTACTTTTGACGTCCCATGCAACTACAGCAGTCAAGCTGAAGCTTTTGTTTAGGAACTGATGTATGGGGTCGCCTGAGGTGGGAAATTCCCCACGGAGAATACTGCAACATGGAAGAGAAGGACAGTTATGGTTATGGTAAGATTTTACACAACTATTCTTTCTTTGTCTTCAGAAAAGAAGGGCACTTGGAGATTCATTCTGGATCTCTCTCGCCTGAACACCTTTCTGAAGGTCCCTTTTTTCAGATGTCCCTTCAGACTTTGTTCCCAATGCTGCTTCCTTGAGCTTTTCTACTGTCTCGGTATCTCAAGGATGCTTATGTTCACATCCCTATTCATCTCCTTTTCAGGAAGTTTTTATGTTTCTCAATTGCTACCTGGCATTTTCATTTCTCTGCTTTGCCCTTTGGCCATTCCACTGCCCCAAGGGTATTCACCAAATGCCAATGTCCTGTGATTGCTGTTTACAGACTGAGGAGAATGCAGGTCTTTTTTTTTACTTAGAAGATCTCCTTTATCAGGTATTTCCAGAGATTCTACTGCAACATCTTCACTTTGCCATTTCTCTTTTGCAAAGCCTGTGGTTCACTATAAACAGGATCATGTATTTTGAGGTGCAGGATGTAGACTGTTCCAGTGCTGTTATCCCTGCCTCCTCCCAAGGCATTAACTGTCGTTTCCTTCTTGAGAGCTCTAGGTTATATGGCTTGCAGCATTCCTATGCTCCCTTTTGCCAAACTCCTCATGAGAAAACTTCAGTGGTTTCTAAAATCAGTTTGACTTCATCATTCTCATCCCCTTGGCTTCGTAGTTCCTCTTCTTCCATGTCACAAGATGGAATTTCAGTGGGAGATTCAGCAGCTGGCTGTCAATCTGGGACTCCCATTTCAACCCCCTCTTCTCTCCCAGGAGCTGTTCACAGACGCTTCACACGTGGGATGGTGAGCATCCTTCAGCTCTTTAAACGTGCAAGGTCTTTGGTCGCCTCAACAAAGGAAAGACCACTTCAGTGTTAGAGATGAGAGCGCTTCAGCTGGCTCTTCAAGAATTTCACCCTCTGTTCTCTTGATGTCCTCTCACTGTGTTAATAGACAATACCACAGTGATGTGGTATGTCAACAAGTAAGGGGTGGGCAAGGTCTTATCTTATATGCTGGTTGGCACTTCTAGTGTGAGAACCAGCTGTCCAGTGTTGTGATACTTCAGGCGGTTTGCATTCCCTCAGATCAGAATATTGTGGCAGACATTAAGCAGGCCCATAACACAATCCCACGACTAGATGCTTCACAGAGATGTGTTTCTGGACTTTGTCCCATAGTGAGGTATTCCTCAAGTTAGATCTGTTTGCCTCTCCTCTGAAGAGACAGCTTTGTCTTTTTTGCACCAGAGTCCCAGGTCCTCTGGTTTGGAAGGTGAACGCCCTCTCTCTTTCCTGGAAGGGGATGTTTCTTTATGCCTTCCTCCCATTGCAAAAGTCCTGTTCAGAATATGACAGGATGCTCCCAAAATCCTGATGGTGACTCCCTTTTGGCCCAGATAACAATTTTTTTCTTCTGCATTTAGCCAAGGGCAATCATCACATGTTGCCTCACAGGATGGACCTTCTTATACAAGACAAAGGATCTCTCATCCATCCCCTCCTGTCCAATCTTCAGCTGACACTATGGGTGGTAGGGTTTTAATTCCATACAGACACCTTTTTTTCTGAGGACGTGCTCAGGGTCCTGCAGGAGGCCAGGAAGCCCACAGCTAGGAATCCCTACTTATCCAAATGGAAGAGGTTTCCTGTTTGGTGTCTTTCTTGTAGTCTGGATCCATTTTCTGTGGATGTTCCTGTGGTTCTGTCTTATCTGTGTGGTGAACTGCTCAGTGCTGGGTTGGCTTATTCTTCTGTTAAGGCCCACTTAGCTGTTTCTGCTTGTCTGCCCTTTTCACCTCCTTTAGCTTTTAGGTTTGAGGCTAAACAGTTTCCTAAAGGCATCCTTCCTATTAGGCCTCCCAGGAAACCTATTCCTCTTGCCTGGGATCTTAATTTTGTTTGTAAAAAAATGACCCAGGCTTCTTTTGAGCTTCAGCTTCTTTACAGCATTGTTCTTGGAAGACTGTACTTCTGTTATCCCTTACTTCTGCCAGAATAGTGTTTGAGCTTCAGGCCCTTAAGGCTTGGTTCCATTTTTAGTGTTCCATAAGGACTGGGCGTCCCTTCGTACTAATCCTTTTATGCCCAAAGTGGTGAATGAGTTCTCTCTTAATCTATTTGCCCATTTTCTCTTTTTTTGCAGTCTGCTAGTGAGAAGATCCTGTGCACTTTGGGTGTGCATAGACAACTCAGATTTTATTTTGATAAGACTAAGACTTTCCATAAATCTGATCAGTTCTTTGTTTCCTTTCATCCTAAATTCTAAGGATTGGCTGTTTCCAAGCAAACTATTTCTTTCAAGATTTGTAAGGCCATTTCTTTTTGCTTTTCCTTTCATGGCAAGAGGCTTTCTTCTTTGGTTCAGGCTCATTCTTCTGTGACTGTGACTTCTTCTGGTGCTTTTTTCAAGGGTTTGTATTTTAACTCTATTTCTGAAGCAGCAGCCTGGACTACTGTGCATATGCTTCTAAGCACTATAAGTTGGATGTGATATCAAGAAGGAGCTAGATCTCGTTTTGCTAGGGCCATTCTTCATGTGTTCCTAGAGAGTTCTGCTAGTCCTTCCTCCGCCCTCTCTTCTTGAGCTTTTGCACTCTCCCTATTGTAAGGAATACTGCAGCAGTGAATATACAGTTGTGTAAGATCTTACCATAATGGTAGGTGTCCTCTTTACTGTTGCAGTGTTCACTCCCTCCACCCTCCTCCTGGTTCTTTTCTCTTCTTGATGTATTTGCTACCTCTCTGTTCATTGGATTGGCAATTCTACTGGGGCTCTCCATTGTTAGGATGGTACGTCTGGACATCACTTTTATAGCTTATGTGGTATGTGAGGAGCATAAGTGTGACATACGGTGTCATAAAGAATACTGCAACAGTGAAGAGAAGGACATCTACCGTTATGGTAAGATCTTGCAAAACTGTACTTTCCTGAGCAAGACTAGTAGTTTAAAGTGTTTTTATCACAGTCTTTAAAAATGGCCATTTTCTGTTTAAAGTAAGCATACAGATTGCTAAAACTTTCTTTAGTGAAGAGTCCTTTTCATGTGTTTCACACATTGTGTTTTAAAGACTTGAATGACTTCATATTTTATCTCCGTTCATTATATTTTGTAAACTGTTTAAAGTGCTTAATAAGGCTATTCAAATTAGAAAATGTAATGATCTGAAAATGTTTTTCATTAAGAAATAATTTTACAGAAATGGTTGGGAGGTGTAGAAAAATTAGATGAATGTAAGGAATGTTAAGAGAATCTGAAGCTTATCTTAGAATGGTAGACAGATCTGTGTAACATAAAAAGTGAAGAGTAGTAAGCTAAAAAAGAAGGGAAATGGCTTCTGTAGCTTTTATCTGATCCTCTTTGACTTTGAGAACTTTAGTGAACAGTATGAAAAATGGCATCTTGGATAGTATGGATAATGTGAAAATGATGGGAATAGAGTTGTCAGTCGATTTTATTGTAAAGTTGTTGGATCCAGAATTGAAGAATCATAAAGGCACATTGATTTTTGATTTGGTGATTAGAGAATTGACTGAAAATGGGTTAATTACTAGGAAATTAACAAGAATATCCAACTGTTAAAAAAAATCAACTTATGTTTGGAGTACCAAAAGTGCACAAATGCAAATGGGATTCACCTGTAAGGTCCGTACTCTGTGTGTATGATTTCCTAAGTTGAGCCTTTGTGTATTTTTTGAAGAATAAGTTGAAGCCAGTGGTTTTCCTGGCCAGCTCCTTTAAAAGAGAGACTGGACATTTGTTGACAGGATTGGACAGGTTCACTTAGTAAAACAGACGTTATGGTTACTGTTTTATGTCAGTATGGTTAAAAATTATTTGCAGACATTGTACATCACTTATCTATCCACTCATTGTTAGTCAGACATTGCGTAGCTCATTCAATTCCTGCTTTTTTAACTCGTTCCTCCTCTGCATTTATTCCCACCGTTCCCATTTTTTTCTATGCAATTTGCTCCTTCCCTTTTCTAAAGATTCCAATTCCAGTTGTTTTATCTCTGTTACTATATGTACTACTTCTAGTAAATTTGGTTTAGACTTTGATTTCTTTTTTCTAATAATTGCCGTTTTGGCAGCCACCATAATTAGACTCGGCAAAGCCTTACTACGTCTAGGCAATTTTGATTCTATATTGTAGGTCAAAAAATAATTTTCATATAAGCAAACGTGCATAGGATATGTTTCTTTCACTTTAAATAACTGTTTGGTGGGCTATGGAATGTAATTATGGGTGGAGTAGGCTGTATATGTATGTATATATATATATATATATATATATATATATATATATATGTATATATATATATATATATATATGTGTGTGTGTGTGTGTGTGTATATATATATATATATATATATATATATATATATATATCTATAGGCTGGGTATGTAGATTTGCTTTGTTCTGATGAAGTCCCATACTCCAAGGGAAGAAAGCGCTTAACTTGAAGTTTTTATTGGAAACCTGAAGTTTTTAACTGCAGTTTTTGGTATTGTAGAATAAATTGCATTCAACTAGCCGCGGTGGTGCAGCGGTAGCATTGTTGCCTCACAGCAAGAGGTTCTCCTGTTCAATTCTCTGCTGGAGTGCCTTCTGTGTGGAGTCTGCATGTCTTCCCCGTGGTCGATTGGCCTCCGGAAGTCATGCACGAATGGTAGTGCCTTCGCTGAAGGTTGGGCCTCGGGCTGGCAACTCTGCACCATAAAAATCTACGGCAATCATCAGCAGACCGGAGTTCCGCTGTGGCGACCCTTAACCGGGAAAAGCCGAAAAGACAAACAACTCCAGTGGCATCAGTATGTGGTTAAAAAAAAAAAAAAACTCTTGAGATGAGACTGTACCCATAATGCCCCTTTTCCTTTTACATCAGATCTCGTTTTCCACTCTGATAAAACACATAGGCTGATACTCTCCAGTCAAGTGCTTTAATTTGTTCTGTTTTTCCTATTTTTCTATATACTTTCTCTATTTTATAGAGCTTTTTAGAGCTTATTTCCCCTTTTTTGTTATATTTTTTAGCGTGGTGTGTTTGCATCTAAATCATGTCTACCCTTGTAACCTTACTGTATTTTTATTACTATCATTGGTCACCCCCCCCCTTTCCTTTTACCTCTCGGTAATCTCTTGATACCTTCGCTGGTATTTTCTTTCTGATTACGTTTATAGGTGTTTCTCCCTACCATTGTCGGTAGGTTTTTCTTCTTTCCTGTCCTTTCAAGTGTGTGTGTGTGTGTGTGTGTGTGTGTGTGTGTGTGTGTGTGTGTGTGTGTGTGTGAGATTTCTTTAAAATGGCGGAGAAGCAAAAAGGCACATCTGGGTTTAAGTAGTGCCAAGGTTGTGGAAGAACGATGTCCAACTGACCAGTATCTTTCCTGTGTATATTGCTTTGGTGCACCCCATCTAGAAACTTATTGTAAGATCCGCCAAAGTATTAGTTCTAGAACCTTGGCAGAGCTGAAATAAGTCGATTTTAAAAGGGTTATTAAAATTCTTTTATGAAGAATCCCTCTCTAAGCCAGAGTCTTTTAAACTTGAACAAAAAAAGAGAAGTCATTCAGTGCTGAGCTCGCCATTGGCACCTGACAACAAAAGGCACAAGTCTCCAGTTCCTTCAGCCTCTTCAGAACCAAAGAGTAAGGTCCCAAAACCTGTGAAACAGTCTTCGGCACTGATAGTCACGACCCCCTTGGTACCACAGTTTCTGCACCGATCTTGACTACCTTGGCACTGACCTTGACAGTGTCTGCACTGACAGTTTCGTTGGCACCAGCCTCTATGACCTCCCACCCGGTTCCGACTTCCCCATCTGCTCTGCAGCATTTGGTGCCAAAGCTTGAAGCATTCGTACCTCCCTGACCAAGATACTCTCCCGCCATAGACCCCTTTTTGGGTCATTTCCCCAGTCCATTTGTGGATAGGTCTGAGTCTCCCTCTGGGATGTTGGGTCTGATCAACCAGAAGTCTTTATGAGATAGACGTGCTGAGATTAGTGGATCAGCTTTTGGTGGCCCGAGGTCTTCACTCACCAGTTCAGTTCTCCCTCCCTCTCGTAGCTGAGATCTATTCTCCCAGGACTCCTACATATATTCCTCCTCTGACCTCCCTTTTTGGTTCGGAGCCCAGCACTTTCGATTACCCCAGTTTCAGCTGCTACGGTGCCGACAGAAGCCCCTTCAGTACCGGAATAGGCTCTGATGTCTTCGGCTCTCTCTCAGAACTGATAGACTTATGGGGCTGTAGTTTGGCTGTCTTTTCCAAGGGCTTCTATTTGCTACTAGTTGTTTGTTCTGGGCCATCCTTGGTTTTTGTAACCATGGCCGTTTCAGACTCTTCCCTTGCTCTGGTTTTGGATGGCGGTCCTCTGGAGCAGGGTGTGACCCCAGTTCCGTGGTTGTCCTTCTTGGTTCTGGGTACACATCCCTTTTCGGGTAGGCTTGCCTTCCAGATCATGGAGAGAGCTTTAGCCTAAGTGGGCTCTCAGCTGGCCCCCTCTTCTTCTTAGTGTCACATATTTGTACTGTCTGTAATGCAGCTGTCACCATCTCTCATGTCAGAACAGTGAGCACCGAAATGGCAAGATTTCCCTGTTCAGGGCACCTCTTCTTCGGAGTCTTCCTTAGAGATCCCCACTGAGGAACCACCCTGTAAGAAGACTTGCAAGAGGAAGCATATAGATTCCCCAGAAGAATTAGTCATGGAAGAGACGGACTATGATGAAGGGAAGGGTTCCCTCTGATCATCCCCTAATGATGTCTCATTTGTAGACATCATGGAAATCTTAAAACAGAAGGGTGTTTGGAAGTCCACAAACCCATCCTCAAAGGAATCTGTGTCCTTGCAGGATTTCAGTGGTCGCCTATCTTCTTCTTGGGTGACCCCACCCGCTGACTACCTTCTCAGGTTTATCGCACAGCGGGTGTGGAAAGCTCCTGATTCCATAGAGCCAATTCCACAGAAGCTTTACAAAATCTTTTCAGCTCTAGAAGACCAACCATATTGGGGAAAGGGTTTAGCAGTAGATGCCATGGTAGTGGAAGCGGCCACCAAAAAGGAACTTAGTCTTGGATGATAGGCAGGCTTGGGACGCGGGTCTTTGCGTCATCGACCTTCGCAGTTAGGTCCTTGAATTTCATGGCACACTTTACTAGACTCCAAAGGGATCTGATAAAGGAGCTATCGGATACCCTTGCCCGGAGCTGTCTGACGAGCTGTGTGATAGTCACAGCTTGCCACCCTGGAGTCTATATTGAACTTGTCCATGCGGCTTCATTGCTCATGCCGCCGAAGGAACGACTAGGACAGCAGGTTCGGGCATTGCCATAAGGCGTCACGCTTGGATGTGCTTGTGTGACTTCACAGAATCTTTTGTCTTCCTTTGTCAATGTTCCTGTTGATGGACCTTTCTTGTATGGCCCCAAATTCATAAACACACTAGACCCTTTCTGCCATGGACATCCGTTTCTCTGCTCTTCAACAATCTTACTGTAGGAAACAGAGAAGTGGAAAAATGTGGTTCAAAAAGTCCATAGGGCCTTTTCAAGGCACATGTGGTGAATACTCCCATCAGTGCAGAGGGGGGATTTCAAGTGGAAGATACCCTTTCCGTGGCAGAGGAGGTCCACAAAAATCAGGGCTCCAGAGATTCCTTCTCCGGGCAGCCCTACCAGTGCTCCTGAATGGAGACCTGATTACTTACCTATAGAAGCAGTCAGGGGAAGATTTTCATTGCACTGCTCAGCCTGGCTGTTAATAATTTTGGATACCTGGGTGCTGAGAATTATCACCAGAGGTTAACCTATTCCCTTTACTCTCTTTCCAAAGATCCCAAGAAGAGTCCCTGATATTCCACCCAGTCAGAGGGACCAAGCAGCTGTAGGAATCCAGAAGCTGCTAGAAGAGAGTCATCCAAGAAGTCCCACCATACCAAAGAGGATCTGGATTTTACTGGATTCTTTTTAGTGCCAAAAAAGACAAAGGACTGGAGACCAATTTTAGATCACAGACTTCTGAACAGTTTTGTTCAGCAAATAAAATTCTGGATGGTCATAGTTCAGTCTGTCCTGATGTTCATCGTGTTTCACTGTTGCAGTCATTACACTTGGGGTATCCTGCTGGCAGGCTACCCGCAGTCGGCCCGAGTTCCAAAGTCTATGTCCGGCTTCAGTTGCTGTTGCCTCTTCCCTGACGTCAGTGCGCCAGGGGGTATAAAAGATGCAACCGACGCCATTTTATTCAGTCATTCTTGCCGCGCGGTGCCTGAAGCAAAAGCAGTTCGCAAGTGCTGGTCGGCCGACTCATGAGATTTTCGAAATTGAGTTTCAGAACCGAAGTCTTTAATAAAGCTAAGTACCCCGTTGGGGAAACTTTTTCTTGCTCCAGACCGATATCAGTAAAACTTAATAATTGTATTTTTTGTGGGAAGCAAATACCTCATAAGGACTTTCACTCTTACTGTATTCCTTGCCTAGGCCCTGACCACAACGTTACTAGTTGTTGGTTTTGTGCTAGATTCAACAAACGCACTATTAAACCACAACATTACTAGTTGTTAGTTTTGTGCTAGATTAAACAAATGCACTATTAAACGTCGGTTTGATTTTGCTTTACATTATTTTGGCCGAAGGTTTAATTACATAATGCCGTTGGAACAACCGACCACTGGAATTTATAAAAAAACACACAGAAAAGGACAGGCATCCGAGGTCCCAAACCGACGACGAAGCCTCTTCTAGGCCAGTAGCCGGTTCTCAGTGAGGCGCTTTCGCAGCCCCTGACACCCGCTACCTC
The DNA here is from genome assembly GCF_019279795.1 of Protopterus annectens. NCBI lineage: Eukaryota > Metazoa > Chordata > Ceratodontiformes > Protopteridae > Protopterus > Protopterus annectens. Next base: position 1,343,792,472 of record NC_056743.1, on the reverse strand, counting down.
AGAGCCACAGGCCATATCCGACAGCCACGTGGAGACACCGAGGCCTGTGGAAACTCAAGGTATTGGGCCTACGGAAATTATTCCCTCAGATGGGTCCGGAGCCACTGAGCAGGCATTGGCTTCTGAGGGTGTTTTCAGACTTTCACAGCTTACAATTAAGCCCACTACAGCTGCCAAGGCAAAGTCAAAAACACCATTAAAGACAAGGAAACAAGTACAGCATTCTCCTGAACAGTCATCCGTGCCAAAGAAACAGATGCTTAAAATGGCCGAAGACCTAATTACTTTAATCAGGGGTTCCCATCCCCCTCCTGACAAAAGACCTAGGCAAGACACTGACTATGATTCCTCTGACCAGGTTTCTATTTCCTCTGATTCCTCTTCTGATCAGGGCTATTCTCTCCCTCACTATGAGGACTCTGATGCAGAAGAGTCTATACCTTCAGTCTCTCCGCTTGAGGATTATTCTTTTGGGGGAAACTCTGCACACCATGAGGGAGCATTTCCACTGGGAGAGCCAGGATTATTCAGAATCCAAGAAAAGGCTCAGAGACTTTCTTTTATTGCCTCAGCACAGGCCCCTGGCTATCCCCCCTGTGCTTGATATTGTTGATGGTTTTCTCTGAATCCAGTCTGTCTCCTGATTCTTTACCAGCTGCACCAGTCAAGCCAGACAGATACTACAGGGTCCCTGACTCTCATACATTTCTTTACAAAAACCCTGCTGCAGATCCAAAAACAATTTCTCAGGGTCCTAAAGGGGTTAAGGCTTCCACTGCTAAAAATCCTGTCCCCTCGGATAGGGATTCCAGAGCCCTGGATAGATGGGGGGAAAAAGTTTACACTTCTGCTACTTTAGCTGTAAGGGCTTTAAATTGCCAATTTCACATGCTTAAATATCAACAGTACCTCATGTCCTTGTTAAAAACAGAAAATGGTTTCAAACTCAAGTCCTGACAGTAAGGAAATGCAGGATTTATTGCATGCAGCTGAACAAGTGGGAAAGCATACTCTACAATGTGGTTTTGATTCATTAGAGGCTTCTTGTAGAGCCACAGTTACAGGCTCTGTTATTCGAAGGCATGCTTGGTTGAAAGAACAAAGTTTACTTGAACATGTTAAAGTAAAATTATTGGATGCTCCATTACAGCATGATACTTTGTTTGGTGTTAAGGCAGAAGAGGTGTTAAAGAAAATGGAGGATAAAGCAAAATCAATGCAGACAGTAAAGGATTTCTTACAAGTTCAGCCACCTAGGTTTATCAGAAACTGGCCTTCAAAAAATTGGTCCTTTCCAGTGTCAGGCCACAAAGAGGCAAATACAGATGCCCAAGAGCAGATCTCAGCACCAAGGCTCCTACAGACCCAAACAATGGGGTGGTTCAGCCCCCAAAGGAGGAGAAGACAAATCACAACCTTATAGGAAACAGTCCCAATGACTTTCCCTCTACAGATGCCAAGCACTTATCTTTTGGCAGCACCGCTAGGGGGAAAGCTAGCCCTTTTCTTAAAAAATTGGCACGTAATCATCCAGGACAAATGGGTACTGAATATTGTTTCTCAGGGTTACAGGTTCCACTTTCACATGCTTTCAGAATCAAAAGATGTTCTTCGTCTCACATTGCTGCAGTCATAACCTGTGGGTAGTCCGCTGTCCTCGATCGGCCCGAATACCAAAGAGCTGGGCTGGCGTCGGTCATTGTCACCTAGAGCTGACGTCAGTACGTCATAGTACATAAGCGCAAGACCGACGCCATATCCTCAGTCTTTCTTGCCGCGTGGTCCGAAGCAGAAGCAGCGTTTGCAAGTGCCGTTCGGCGTTCTGAAATTTTCATTTATCGAGTTTCAGACCGAAGATCAAATTGGGCTAAGTACCCCGTTGGGGAAATCTTTGTTTTTCTTGCCTCAGTTATCCGGATGTCAGAAAAAGTTAATAATTGCATTTCTTGTGGGAAACAGATACCTCATAAGGATTTTCATTCTTTGTGTATTCCCTGTTTAGGGCCTGAGCACGACGTGGTCGGGTGTCGCTTTTGTGCTAAATTTAACAAGCGCACCATTAAACGAAGATTAGACTGTGCAGGCTTGTTTTTGGGAAAAGGTGTAATTATAACATACCGTCGGATCCATAAAGATAAAACTTTGAAGTCTAAACCGGATGAGTCGTCCGTTATGGACGCCGGTTCTACGGAGCCTCCGGTTGAACCTGTGGACCCGGCCGGGGATTCGGCTGAATTCCATGGGGAACCTTTACTTTTGCAGGAGTTAACCTCTCAGGAGTTAGGCCCGGCTGAGGGTGCTTCTCAGGTGTCTGTAGTTCCATCTTTACAGAAGGTTATTAGGCCTTCTTCTTCAGTGGCTAAAGGCCATGCTAAGGCCAAAACTGGTCATGTTGGCCTGGGTCATAGTTCTAGCTCTCCAGCCCCTGTTCCTAAGAAGCATATGTTAAAAATGGCTGAGGACTTGATTACTTTGATCAGGGGTTCTATGCCCCCCCCAGAGAAGAGGCCTAGGGTGGAGGCAGATTTAGAGGGGATGGATCATTCCTCAGCTGAAGAAATTCAGGAATTTCCTTCTTATTTGGATTCGGATGCAGAGGACTCCTGTCCTTCTGCTTCTCCACCAGAGGATTTTTCTTTTTCCGAGACTTTACATTCCATGAGGGAACATTTCAAGTGGGAAGGTCAGGATTTTTCGGATTCTCGGAAAAGGCTCAGGGAATTTTTGTTTCTGCCTCAGCATAGGCCCTTGGCTATTCCTCCTGTCTTAGAAGTTGTTCAGGATGTTTTTTCTGAATCTTCCCTTAATCCTGATTCTTTACCTCCTGCCCCTGTTAAGCCAGACAGATATTATAGAGTTCCTGAAGCACATAAGTATTTGTACAAGAGCCCTAGAGCTGATCCGGAAACCATTACTCAAGGTCCGAAGGGTATTAGGGCTTCTGTGGCTAAGAATCAAGTTCCTTTGGATAAAGATTCTAGAGCTTTAGATAGATGGGGGAAAAAAGTATACACCTCCTCTATGTTAGCTATGAGAGCTTTGAATTGCCAATTTCATATGCTGAAGTATCAGAATTTCTTGTTAGGTCAATTGAAATCTAAGGTGGATGCTTTATCTGAGGGTATAGAGTGTAGGGAGCTCCAGGAGTTGGTTCATGCATCAGATCAAGTGGGCAAGCATTCTTTGCAGTGTGGTTTCGATGCTCTTCAGGCTGCATCCAGGGTGGCTGCTACAGGTTCAGTTATTCACAGGCATGCCTGGCTTAAGGATCAAAATTTGTCAGAGCATGTTAAGGCTCTGATTTTGGATGCTCCTCTTCAATCTGAAGTACTTTTTGGTCCCCCTGTGGAATCGGTTTTGAAAAAGATGGAAGATAAGGCTAAGTCTATGCAGACGGTCAAAGATTTTCTGCAGGTGCAGCCCCCTAAGTTTAGTAGGAATTGGCCTGCTAGAGGATGGTCTTTTCCTTCTTCGGATACTCAGTCTAAGGGCAGGTCTAGGCGTGGTAGAGGCAGAGCTCACGCTCAGGGTTCTTTCAGACCTAGGACTTGGACTTCTCCTGCACAGTCTTCTGGTGAGGGCAGGGGTCAGCCTTTTCGTAAACAGACCCAATGACCTGTATCTTCTGCTGCCAGACCCTTCTCTACTGGCAGCTCCTCTAGGAGGAAAGTTGGGACTTTTTCAACAAAATTGGCATTTGGTCACCCAGGACAAATGGGTGTTGGATATAATAAATCACGGGTACAAGTTTTATTTTCACACTCTTCCTCCTTTCAAAGGCATGCCAGATGTGCCTCCTCTGCAAAGGATGGAGGCTCAGGAGCAAATTTCTTTACTTTTACAGATGGGGCAATTCAGGCGGTCCCTCCGTCAGAAGTAGGCCAGGGTTTTTATTCCCGTCTGTTCCTAGTGCCAAAGAAAGGAAACACTTGGAGGCCAATTCTGGATTTGTCCATTCTAAATACCTACCTAGACATTCCAAAGTTCAAGATGTTAACATTACAACAACTTCTGCCTCTGCTGGGCAAGGACCACTGGATGTTAACCCTGGATCTCAAAGAGGCCTATCTTCACATCCCTATCAGGCCCAGCTGCAGGAGATTCCTGAGATTTCGGGCTGGTACTTCTCACTATCAGTTCTCTGCATTGCCCTTTGGTTTATCTACTGCGCCCAGGGTATTCACAAAGGTTCTGGCTCCTGTGATTGCTTTTTTCAGACTGAGAGGAATACAAATTTATCCTTATCTGGACGATTGCCTGATTCTTGCTCAAAACAGACAAGTTACTTCAATACCTCCAGTATGTAATGGCAGTTTTAAGGTGCCTAGGGTATTCTGTGAACGAAATAAAGTCCAGTCTAGTACCCTCTCAGGACATGTGCTTTCTGGGTGTGAGACTGAATACAGCTTCTCAGATGGCATTTCTGACCCCGGACAAACAAAGAACTCTTCATCTATACTTCCAGCAGTTATCAGTAATGTCCAGGCTGACTGCAAGGACAGTCCTTCAAGCCTTGGGTTCATGGCATCTTGCATTCTAGTTCTTCCCAATGCCAAACTGCATATGAGGAAGCTACAATGGTATCTCAAAAGTGTGTGGACTCAACACTGCCACCGTTTGGACACTGTCATTCGGATTATACCTTGCATCCAGAAGGAATTCTTGTGGTGGGCTCAGGAATGTCAACTAAACAAGGGACTCTCTGTGACCCGACCAGAGGCGAGTCAGATCTTAACGACGGATGCCTCGGACTTGGCTTGGGAGCACACTTCAATGGGAAATGGGTACAGAACGTGTGGCCTCCCAAACTACTACATTTGCATATCAACATGAAGGAGATGTTAGCAGTCCAATTTGCTTTGATGGCCTTCAAGGACATACTTCAGCCGGGACAGGTGTTGATTCAAACAGACAACACAACAGTCATGTGGTACATCAACAAGCAGGGGAACCCATTCCTACCCTCTTTGCAGGCAAGCAATGATTTTGTGGGAGACTGCTCTGAGTTTGCAAATCAATCTTCAAGCACGATTTCTGCCAGGAGCACAGAACTCCCTAGCAGATGTATTGAGCAGACAAATTGTGGATCCCCACGAGTGGAAACTGGATCCTCAGGTTTTCAAACAATTGACTGTGGCTTGGGGAACTCCAGACATAGATCTGTTCACTTCTCCACTGAATTTTCAACTACCAAAATTTTGCACAAAGATGTTCCACCCAGATGCTTGGAAAGTGGATGCTCTATCTTTCAGCTGGAACAACCTTCACATTTATGCTTTTCCTCCTCTGCCTCTTCTCCCCAAGGTACTCTTGAAAGTCAGGCGGGACAAGCCTTGCATGATTCTAATAGCACCAGATTGGCCACGTCAGCATTGGTATCCTCTGCTGAGGAGTTTAATCCAGGAGCCTCCTTGGCTTCTGCCACAGGTTCCTCATTTGTTGTCCCAGTCAAACAATCATTTTCTCAATGTTCAGGTGCAGTCCCTCCATCTGACAGCCTGGCGTATTCTGTGATGGAGCCGGTGGGGTCTCAGCTTCCTCAACAGGTTTTAGATGTCATTTTGGAAGCCAGGCAGCCTAGCACTAGAAAAGTTTATGCTGATAAATGGAAGAGATTTTTTCTTTGGAGCACTGCAAAGGGTTTTGATGTTTCAGTGCCTAATTTGAGTTTTGCACTACAGTATCTTACTGAATTACTGGACAAGGGTTTGTCATTCTCTTCTGTGAAGGTTCATGCTGCAGCCATTTCTGCTCACTATGATTGTGACCCTCCTTTATTTTCTCATCCTTTGTTCAAACAATTTCTTAGAGGGGCAAAGAATATAAGACCCCCACGTGTAGAGCTCCTACTCCTTCCTGGGATCTCAATTTTGTTTTGGAGAAACTTACTTTACCTCCTTTTGAACCTGCAGCTACGTCTGAACTGAAGTTTTTGTCTTGGAAGACTGCTTTTTTGTTGGCCATTACTTCTGCTAGGAGGGTATCTGAATTGCAGGCACTCATGGCAGTTGAACCCTTTTTGATATTTCAGAAGGATAGAGTTTCTTTGCGGACTAACCCTACTTTTATGCCTAAAGTGATTTCTAATGTGGCCTTGAACCAGTCTATTCATTTGCCTACTTTTTATGCTGATCCCCAAAATAAAAGGGAAAAAGTCTTGCATTCTTTGGATATCCACAGGCAGTTACGTTACTATTTGAGCAGAACTAAGGAGTTCAGACAGACTCAATAGTTATTTGTTTCTTTTGCTTTGAGTTCACAAGGGAAAGCTGTTTCAAAGCAGACTATTTCAAAGTGGATTGGTCATTGTATTGCTTTTTGTTATTCTCATCATGGGTAGGGAGTTCCTCCTGGGATCAGATCTCATTCTACTAGGGCTACTGCCACTTCTACTGCTTTTTGAGGGTGTAGCTACTAAGGATATTTTGGAGGCAGCTACTTGGAGTTCTGTACACACTTTTACTAAGCATTACCATCTCCCTCTTTATTCCAAGTCCAGGGCTGGGTTTGCCACTGCAGTTTTACAGGGCATGTTAGCAGCTCCTAATGGTTTTTAGTTTGCCAACCTCCCTTTTCCTTTGCTTTGGGATTCTACCCACAGGTTATGACTGCAGCAATGTGAGACGAAGAACATAGTACAGTTTTGTACCTACCATAAATGTAGATGTTCGAGGATCTACATTGCTGCAGTCCAATTATCCCTCCCTCCTTCCCCTCTTTAGTTGGTATCTGGCTGTGTTTTTTATTAGGTTTATCCCTCTCTCCACACTGGTAGTTGTTGGGCCTTTACTTTTTTTGGCTCTGGCCTTCTTTCACTCTTAGGCCTTCTGACATCTGGGGCAAGAAAGACTGAGGATATGGCGTCGGTCTTGCGCTTATGTACTACGACGTACTGACGTCAGCTCTAGGCGACAATGACCGACGCCAGCCCAGCTCTTTGGTATTTGGTCTGATCGAGGACAGCGGACTACCCACAGGTTATGACTGCAGCAATGTAGATCCTCGAACATCTACATTTATGGTAGGTACAAAACTGTACTGTATGCCGGACCTGCCACAAAACCAATGGGCAGAGGCACAAAAACAAATTGCTGCTCTCATGGTCATGGGAGCTATTCAAAGAGTACCACAGCAAGAACAGGGCAAGGATTTTACTCAGGACTTTTCTTAGTACCCAGGAAGGACAAAGCCTGGAGACCAATACTGGACCCGTCAATCCTAAATACTTTCCTGCATGTTCCAAAATTCAAAATGTTAACACTACAGCAACTTCTACCCATGCTTTGCAAGAAGGCTTGGCTAGTTACTTTGGACCTCAAGGAGGCATACCTGCATGTCCCAATCAGACAATCTTGCGGAAGATACCTCAGATTCATAGCAGGCTCAATGCATTACCAATTCTCTGCACTGCCCTTTGGCTTATCTACTGCGCCCAGGGTCTTCACAAAATGCCTGGCACCAGTAATTGCATTTTGCAGACAAAAAGGAATTCAAATATATCCCTACTTGGACGACTGCCTTATTCAAGCAGAGAGCAAGGACATTCTTCTAAAGCATCTGGTGTTTGTAAAAAGATTACTAATTTGCCTAGGATACACAGTAAACGAAAAGAAATCAAAACTAGTGCCCTCTCAAGAGATATTTTTCCTGTGTGCAGCTTAAATACAACTGCCCAGGTGGCTTATCTCACGCCAGACAAAGGCAACTGACTCATTACTTTCAAATGATGGCAACAAAGACCCAGCTCCCTGTAAGAAAAATTCTGCAGGCCCTGGGCTTCATGGCATCCTGCATTCTACTAATTCTGTATGCAAGACTGCATATGAGGAAACTACAGAGGCATCTAAAAAGTGTTTGGACTCAACATTGCCACAGCCTGGAGACGATCATAACTTTAATTCCCTGCCTACAACAGGAGTTTCGATGGTGGTCCCAGGCCTGTCACCACAACAAGGGACAGCCTTTCACCTTACCCACAGCCAGGCAGACAATAACAACGGATGCATCGGATTATTCCTGGGGGGCACATATGGCAGGAAAATGTATTCAGGGCACGTGGCCCAAAGAACAAATGCATCTTCACATCAATCAGAAAGAGATGCTAGCTGTACAGAATGCTCTGACAGCTTTCAGGGACCTACTGCATCCAGGACAACTACTAATAAAGACGGACAATACCACAGTTATGTGATACATAAGCAAGGTGGCACACATTCCTACCCGTTATGCAGGCAAGCCATGACTTTGTGGAACACAGCACTGACCTATCAAGTACACCTGCAGGCACAATTCCTGCCAGGAACAAAAAATACACTGGCAGACGAACTATGCAGAAATCTCATGGACACTCACGAATGGAAACTAAATCCACAGGTGTTTAACATGATAACAAGGAAATGGGGACGCCCATACATAGATCTTTTTGCCTCCCCTCACAATTACAAACTACAGAAATTCTGCACAAGAACTTATCACTCTCAAGCATGGAAAGTGGATGCTCTGTCATTCAGCTGGAAAACCCTGACAGTCTACTCTATGCCTTCCCTCCAATGCTTCTACTTACCAAGGTGCTCCTAAAAGTCAGACAAGAGAGGCCAAAAATGATATTGATTGCCCCAGACTGGCCACGCCAGCACTGGTATCCAATCCTAAAGAGCTTGTCTCAAGGCCCAGCCTGGCCTTTACTTCAAATTCCTCATCATCTGACTCAACAAAACAATCAGATTATGCACAGTCAACTCAGAACCTTAAATCTGGCAGAATGCCAGATAATGTAGCCATTCAGACTGCTCCTCTCTCTAAAGCTGTTATGGACGTCATTTTAGAAGCCAAGAGGCCCAGCACTAGGAAATCTTATGCAGAATAATGGAAGCGATTCTGTGCTTGGAACCAGGCACAAGGGCTCGAACCAATTGTTCCAGATATACCTCAGATTTTACAATACCTAACTGAGATGCTGGACAAAGGCCTATCTTTCTCATCAATTAAGACCCATGCCTCTGCCATTTCAGCTCATTACAGTACGGAACCTCCTATTTTTTCACATCCTCTACTAAGACAGTACCTCAGAGGGGCAAAAAACTTAAGACCCCCAAGGAGAGCACCATTACCAACTTGGGATCTAAATTTTGTTTTAGAAAAGCTCACGCTGCCTCCTTTTGAACCAGCCAGCACAGCTGATATAAAATTCTTATCATGGAAAACTGCTCTGCTCCTAGCAATAGCTTCAGCAAGAAGAGTCTCAGAGTTACAGGCATTAATGGCTGTGGAACCTTTCATCATTTTTCACCAGGACAGGGTTTCTCTTAAGACAAACCCAACATACATGCCAAAAGTGGTTTCCAATGTGGCCCTGAACCAAACCATTCATTTACCAACTTTCTACCCAAACCCCCAGAATAAAGGGGAGAGACTTCTGCACGCTTTGGATAAACACAGACAGCTACGATTCTTCTTGGACAAAACAAAAGCTTTCAGAAAAACTGAGCAATTGTTTGTAGCCTATGCTGCAGGATCACAAGGAAAGCCTAGCACAAAGCAGACAATTTCAAAATGGATAGGACACTGCATCCACTTCTGTTATGCACAACACGGCAAATCAGTACCTAAGGGCATTAGGCCACATTCTACCAGAGCAGCAGCCACTTCGGCAGCCTTTCTCAGAGGAGTACCAACCAAAGACATTTTGGAAGCTGCAACCTGGCGTTCAGTGCACACTTTCACCAAGCACTACCACTTGCCTCTCTACTCTAAATCCAGAGCAGGCTTTGCCACTGCAGTTCTGCAGGGCCTGGTAGCCTCTCCAAATCCAATTTAGACCCAGCCGCCCAGCCTCAGCTTTGGGATTCAACCCAAGTGTAATGAACAACAGTGAAACACGATGAACATAGTACAGTTGTGTACCTACCATAAATGTAGATGTTCGAGTGTATTCACTGTTGAAGTCCAGGTTACCCACCCACCATTCCCCTTTTTCTTTGCTGGGACTTCTCTGTACTTCTTAACTCTATACAACCTATGTGGTGTATTTGCTTGTAGAGGAAGGATATGTTTACATTAGTACATACATACTTTTTGGCCTAAGTTATTCTTTTCAGCCTTCCTATCTGGGGGCACCTGACATCTGGGGCAAGAAAAACTGAAGAAAATGGCGTCTGTTGCATCTTTTATACCCCTGGCGCACTGACGTCAGGGAAGAGGCGACAGCAACCGACGCCGGACCTAGACTTTGGAACTTGGGCCGACTGCGGGTAGCCTGCCAGCAGGATAACCCAAGTGTAATGACTGCAACCGTGAATACACTCGAACATCTACATTTATGGTAGGTACACAACTGTACTTTTTCTAGAAGAGAATGATTGAATGTGCTCTATAGAAATTCAGGATGCATATTGCCACATAAAGATGGACAAATGCTCCAGAAGGTTCCTCTGCTTCTGGCTGGGAGCCATTCCTTTCCAATTCAGAGTGCTGCCCTTTGGTCTTACCACAGCCTCTAGGGTGTTCCCCAAATGCATGGCAGTAGTAACAGCTCACTTGAGGCTACGTGGATTGACTGATGTTCTTAGTGTTTCACTGTTGCAGATGGTCTTCGTGTTTCACTGTTGCAGTCATCACTCTCTGGTTATCTGCCTGCAAGTAGCCCTCAGTTGGCCCGAATACCAGAGTCTTGGGATTTCTGCAATTGATGATGTCGCTTCATCCATGACGTCAGGTCTTCAGGGGTATAAAACATGCAGCTGATGCCATTACATTAGCTTTCGCACCAAACCCGGGGCACGAAGTCTGGTTAATATAAATTTTTTTTCCCCCAAAAAAAAATTCCCAACCCTTTAAAAAAAAAGGGTTTCCAACGGCCCGGGGGGCCCCTTTTTTTGGGGGGGGGTTTTTTTTGGCCCCCCCCAAAAAATTTTTTTCGGGGGTTTTTTTTTTTAAAAATTTAAATTTGGGGGGTTTTTTTTTTTAAAAAAAAATTTTTTTTTCTTTTTTTTTTTTAATTTTTAAACCGGGGGTTTTTGGGGGGGAAGAAAAAAAAAGGGTTTTGCTTTTTAAAAATTTTTCCCCCCCCAAAGGGGGCCCCCCCCGGGGGAAAAAATTTGGGGAAAGGGGGGGAAACCCCCGGGGGGGGAAAAAAGGGCCCCCCCCAAAAAAATTTTGGAATTTTTTTTGGGGAAAAATTTTTAAAAAAAAAATTTTTGAAAAAATTTTAAAAGGAAAATTTTTTTTTTTAATTTTTTTTTCCCCCCGGGGGGGGGGTTTTTTTTCCCCCCCCCCCCCTTTTTTTTTTTTTTTTCAAAGGGTTTTTTCACCCCACCCCTTTTTTATTTTTTTTTTCCCCCAGTTCCCCCCCTTTTTTTTTTTCCCCGGTTTTTTCAAACCCCCCCCGGGTTTTTTTTTCCCCCCCAAAAACCCCAAAAAAAAAGGCTTCCCTTTTTTTTTTTTTTTTTAAAAAAAAAAAAATTTTTTAAAAGCCCAAAAATTTTTTTTTTTTTCCCGGTTAAAAAAAAAACCCCCTTTTTTTTTTTATTTTTAAAAAAAAACCCCCCCAAAGGGTTTTTTTTTGTTTTTTCCCAAAAGGGAATTTTTCCTTTTTTTCCTTTTAAAATTTTAAAAAAAAATTTTTTTTTTAAAAAATTTTTAAAAGGAAACCCAACCCCCCCCCTCCCCCCCGGGGGGAAAAAAAAAAAACCCCCTTTAAAAAAATTTTTTTAAATTTTTTTTGGGGGAACCCCAAAAGGGGTCCCCCCTTTTTGGGGCCCCCCCCGGGGTTTGGGGGAAACCCCCCAAAAAAAAAAATTTTTCCCCCTTTTTTCCCCGGGCCCGGGCCCCCGGGGGGAAAAAATTTTTTTTTAAAAAAAAAACCCCAAAAAAAAAAATTTTTAAAAAAATTTTTTTCCCCGGGCCCCCAAAAAGGGAAAAACCCCCCCCCAAAAAAAAAAAGGGGCTAAAGTTTTTTTTTAAAAAAGGGGAAAACCCCCCCCCCAAAAAATTAATTTCCTTTTTTTCCCCCAAAGGGGGGGGTTTTTTAAAAACTTTTAAAAAAAGGGGGGGTTTCAAGGGGGGGAAAAGTTTTTTAAAAATTTTAATTTTTTTCCCGGGGGGGCCCCCCCCAAAAAAAGGGGGGTTTTTTTTTCCCCCTTTTTTTTTAAAAAAAATTTTTTTTTTAAAAATTTTTTTTTTTCCCCCCCGGGGAAAAAAACCTCCCCAAAACCCCCCCTTTTTTTTTTTTTTTAAAAAAAAAAATTTTCCCGGGGTTTGGGGAAACCCAAAAAGGGGAAAAAATTTTTTTTTAAAAAAAGGTTTTTTCCTTTTAAAAAAAAAAAAATTTTTTTTCCTTTTAAAAACCGGGGAAAAAATTTTAAAAAAATTTGGGGGAAAATTTTTTTACTTTTTCCCCCAAAAAAAAAAAAAAAGGGGGGGAAAAAAACCCCAAACCTTTTGGGGGGGGAAAAAAAAAACAAAAAAACCTTTAAAGTTTTAAAAACCCCCTTAAAAAGAAGGGGGGCCCAAAAATTTTTGGGGAAAAATTTTAAAAAAAGGAAAAAAAAAAACCCCTTGGGGTTAAAAATTTTTCCCCCCTTTTTTTTCCCCCCTTTAAACCCCCCGGGGAAAAAACCCCCCTTTTTCCCCCCCAAAAAACCCCCCCAAAAAAAGGGGGGCCCCCAAAAAAAGGGGTTTTTTAACCCCCCTTTTTTTATTTCCCCCCCAAAAAAAAACCCCCAAAAAAGGGGAAAAAAACCCCGGGAAAAATTTTTTCCCCCCCCCCCAAAAAAAGGGGGGGTTTTTTTTGGGGGGCCCAAAAAAATTTTTCCTTTTTTGGGTTTTTTAAACCCCGGGGCCCTTTCAAAAAAGGGGGGGAAAAACCGGGGTTTCCGGGTTTTTAAAAAAATTTTTGGGGAAAAAAAAAAAGGGAACCCCGCGGGCCCCCCTTTGGGGGGCCCCCCCTTTTTCCCCCCCTTTTTTTTTCCCCCCCAAAAATTTCCGGAAACCTTTTTCCCCGGAACTTAAAATTTTAAAATTTTTTTTTTAATTTTAAAAACCCCCCCTTTTTAAAAAAAATTTAAAAAAAAAAAAAAATTTTGGTTTAAAAGGGGCCCTTTTAAAAAAAATTTTTTTTTAAAACCCCCCTTTTAAAAAAAAAAGAAATTTTTTCCCCGGCCAAAAAACCTTTGGAAAAAAAAAAAAACCCCCCGGGCCCCCCCTTTAAAAATTTATTTGAAATTTTTAAAAAAAAAACCCCAAAATTTGGAAAAAAATTTTAAAGTTTTCCCCCCTTTGGGGAAAAAGGGGGGGGAAAAGGGGGGGAAAAAAATTTTAAAATTTCCAAATTTCCCGGGGGAAAATTTTGGGGGGGGGAAAAAAAATTTTTCCCCCGGGAAAAAAAACCCCCCCTTTATCAGAAAAAAAGGGGGTTTTTAAAAACCCCCCCAAAAAAAAAAAAACCCCCCAAAAAATTTTTTAAAAAAAAAAAAAATTTTTCCCCTTTTAAAATTTTTTGGGGGGGAAACCCCAAAAAAACCCCCCCAAAAAAAAAAATTTTAAAAACGGGGGGGCCCCCCCCAAAAAAAACCCCCCCAAAAAAAGGGGCCCCCCCCCCCAAAAACCCCCCCAAAAAAAGGCGCCCCCCCCCCAAAAAAAAATTTTCCCCCGGGGGAAAACCCCCCCAACCCTTTTTTTTTTAAAAAAAAAAAAAACCCGGGGGGGGCCCCCCCCCCCCAAAAATTTTCCCCAAGCCAAAAATTTTTTCCCCCCCGGCCCCCCGGCCCCCCTTGGGGGGGGAAACCTCCCAAACCCCCCGGGGGGTTTTTTCCCCCCCCCCCAAAAGGGTTTTAAAAAAAACCCCAAAAAAAAAAAAAATTTTTGGGGGGCCCCAAAAAAAAAAAAAGGGGGGGCCCCCCAAAAGGGGGGGCCCCCCTTTTCCCTTCCTTAAATTTTTTTCCCCCCCCCCCAAACCCCCCCCCTTTTTCCCCCTTTCCCACCCCCAAAGGGGGAAAAAACCCCCCCCAAATTTTCCCCGGGGGCCCAAAACAAAAACCCCCCCCCCCCCCCCAACCAAATTTTTTTAAAAACCCCCTTTTCCCCCTTTTTAAAAAAAATTTTTTGGGGGGGGCCCCCCCCCAAAAATTTTAATTAATTTTCCCGGGAAACCCTTTTTTTAAAGGGCCCCCTTGGGTTTCCCCCAAATTTTTTTTTTTTTTTTTTAAACCAAAAAACCCCTTTTTTTTCCCCGGGGGGGAAATTTTTTTAAAAAAACCCCCCCCCCAAAAAACCCAAAAAAAAAATTTTTTTTTTGGGGGCCAAAAAATTTTTCCCCAAAAAACCCCTTTAAAAACCCCCAAAAATTTTTCCAAAAAACCCCCCCCCAAAAGGGGCCAAAAATTTTTTCCCCCTTGGGTTTTTTCCCCCCAAAAACCAAATTTTTTTTTTTTTTCCCCCCCCCCCCCTTTAAAAATTTTTTGGCGGTTTTTTTTTTTTGGGGAAAAAAATTTTAAACCCCCCCCGGGGTTTAACCCAAAAAAAAGGGGGGAAAAAAAAGTCCGGTTTTCCCCCCAAAAATTTTTTTTTTTTATTTTTTTTCCCTTTTTAAATTTTTTTTACTTTTTTCCCTTTTTGTTTTTTTTTGGGGTTTTTTCCGGGGGAAAAAACCGGGGGTTTTTTTGGGGGGTTTTTTTGGGGGAAAAAAAAAATTTAAATTTTTCCCCCGGGGTTTTAAAAAACCCCCCGGGGCCGGAATTAACTTTTTTTTAAAAAAACCCCTTTTTCATTTTTTAAACCCCCTTTTTTTAAAACCAAGGGTTTTTTTTGGGGGTTTTCCCCCGGGGCGTTTTAAGGGGGTAAAAAGTTCCTTTTTTGGGGAAAAAAAATTTAAAAACCCACCCTTTTCAAAAAAAAAAGGGGAAAAAAAATTTTTTTTTTTTTGGGGTTTAAAAATTTTTTTTTTTAAAAAAAATTTTCCCCTTTCCCTTTAAAAAATTTTTTTTTTTCCCCAAAAAAATTTTTTTCCCCTTTTTTAAAACCCCCTTCCCCCCCCCCTTTTTTTTTTGGGGGCCCCCCCTTAAAAATTTTTTTTCCCCCTTTTTTTTGTTTTTAAAAAAAAAAATTTTCCCCTTTTTTTTTAAAAAAAATTTAAAAAAAGGGGAAACTTTTTTTAACCTTTTAAAAGGGTTTTTTAAATATTTTTAAAAAATTTTTTTAAATTTTTTTTTTTTAAAAAAATTTTTTTCCCGGGCCCCCCCAAAACCCGGGCCGGGGCCCCTTTTTTTCCCCCCCCCAAACCCGGGCCCAAAATTGGGGTTTAAAACCCCCAAAAAGGGGGCCCCCTGGGGGCGGCCCCCCCCCAAGCCCCCCCCCCGGGGGGTTTTTTTAAGGGGTTTTTTAAACCCCGTTTTTTAAAAACCCAAACCCCCAAAAATTTAAAAGGGGGCCCAAAAACCCCCCCCTTTTTTTGGGGGGGGTTTTTTCTTTTTTTTTTTTTGGGGCCCCCCCCCCCCAAAAAAATTGGGGGTTTCCTTTTTAAAAAAAAAAATTTTTTTTTTAAAAAACCCCCCCCCGGGGGGGGAAAAAAAACCTTCCCCCCCCTAAAAAAAAAAAAAAACTAAAAGGAAGATTCCTTTTTTAAAAAGCCCCCCCCTTTTTTTTTCCCCCCGGGGGCCCCCCCAAAAATTTTTTTTTTTTTCCCTTTTCCCCAACCCCCCCCCCAAAAAAAATTTTTAAAATTTTTTTAATTTTTAAAAAAAAACCCAACCCCCCAAAAAAAAGGGCCCCCAAATTTAACCCTTTTTTTAAAAAAAGGAAGAAAAAAGGGGGGGGAAAATTTTTTTTTTTGGGGGGAAAAATTCCAAAAAAAAAAAAAGTATTTTTTTTTGGAAAGGGGAAAAAAAACCCCAAAAAACCCAAAAAAAGGGGTTTTTTTGGGGAAAAAAGGGGAAAAAATTTTTAAAAAGGGGGGTTTTTCCGGAACCCCAAAAAAAAAAACCCCCTTTTTTTGGGGGGGGGAAAAAAACCCCAAAGGGGGGCCAAAAAAGGTTCCCCAAAAAAAAAGGGGGGGAAAAAAAAAAGGAAAAGGGGTGGGAAAAAAAAAAAGGGGACCAAAAAAAAAAAAAAAAAAATTTTTGAAAAAAATTTTTAAAAGGCCCCCTTTCGGGAAAACCCCCCCCCCCCCAAAAAAGGGGAAAAAAAAGGGGGGGCCAAAAAAGGTTTAAAAACCAAAAGGGGAAAAAAAAAAAAGGGGGCCCCCCCCGGCCCCCTTTGCCCCCCCCAAAAATTTGGGGGAAAATTTTAAATTTAAAATTTAAAAAAAAAAAAAGGGGGGGTTTTTTTTAAAAAATTTCCATTTCCCCAAAAGGAACCCCCCTTTTTCCCCAAAAAAGGAAAAAAACCCCCCTTTTTAAAAAAAAAAAAAAGGGGGGGGTTTTTTTAAAATTTTTTCCCCAAAAAAAAAACCCCCCTTTCCTTTTCAATTCTAAACACATCCGGGGCCCAAATTAAAACTTACAGCAGCTTTTCCCCCGGGGAAATTTTTTGGGGGGGAAAAAAAAAACCCCCCCTTTAAAAAAGAAAAATTTTTTTGGGAAATTTTCCTTTTTCCCTTTTTTTCCCCCCCTTTTTCTTAAAAACCCCCCCTATTTTTTTAAAAAAAACCCCCCAAAACCCCAAAAATTTTCTTTGGGGGGCTTTTCCCCCCCCAAAAAAAAATTTCCCAAAACAAAAAAACCCCCCTTTTCCCCTTTTTTGGCCCCCCCCCTGGGTTTTTAAAAAAAAACGGGGGGTTTTTTTTTAAAAGGGGTTTTTTTTTTTCCCTTTTTTAAAAATTTTTTTTTGGGGGAAAAAAAGGGGGCCCCCCCAAAAAAAATTTTTTCCCCCCCTTTAAAAAAAAATAAACCCCCCCCAAAAAAAAACCCCCCCTTTTTTTGGGGGGGGGGGGAAAAAAAACCCCCCAAAAAAATAAAAAAAAAAACCCCCCCCCCCCCCCCTTTTTTTTTTCCAAAATTTTTTTTGGCCCCCCCCCAAAAAAAATTTAAAAAACCCCCGGGGGTTTTTCCCCCCCCCCCCTTTTGGGCCCTCCCCCTTTTTTTCGGGAAAAAAACCCCCCCTTTCAAATTTAAAAAGGGCCCCCCAAAAAACCCCAAAAAAAACCCGAAAAAAATTTTTCCCCCCCCTTAAAAAAAAATTTCCCCCCCCGGGAAAAAAAGGCCCCTTTCCCCCTTTAAAAAAAAACCCCCCAAAAAAAAAAAACCCCCTTTTCCCCCCCCCCTTTTTAAAAAAAATTTGGAAAAATTTTTTTTAAAAAAAAAAAAAGGTCCCTTTATTTTTTCCCCAATTTAAATTAAAAATTTAAAACCCCTTTAATTTTTTTAAAAAAAAAAAAAGGGGGAAAAAAAAATTTTTAAAAAAAAGGGGAAAAAAAAAGGGAAAAACCCCTTTTTTTAAAAAACCCCCCCCCAAAACCCCCCCCCTTTTTTTTTCCCCCCCAAAAAAAAAAAACCCCCCCGGGGGAAAAAAAAAAAAAGGAAAAAAGGGCCGGGGAAAATTTTTCCCCCCCCCCAATTTAACAGGAACCCCCAAAAACCCCCCCCCAAAAAAAAAAAGAAAAGGAAAATCCTTCCCCGGGGGGGGGAAAAAAGGGGGCCCAACCAAAAAACCCCCAAAAAAGGGAAAAAACCCCGGGAAACCCCAAGGGGGCCAAAACCCCCTTTTTTCCCCCCCCCTTTTTTTTTTTAAACCCAAAAAAATTTTTTTTAAAAAAAAATTTTTTTTTTTAATTCCCCTTTTTTCCCAAAAAATTTTCCAAACCCCCCCCCCCCCTTTTTTTTTAAAAAATTTTTTTTAAGGGGGGGAAAAAAAAAAGGGGGGGTTTTTTTTAATTTTTTTTAAAAAAAAAGGGGGGGGGGTTTTTTCCCCGTAAAAAAAAATTTTTAAAAAAAAAAGGGGGGTTTTTTAAAAAGGGGAAGGGGTTTTTTTTTTGGGGGTTTTCCCCCCCCTTTTTTCCCTTTTTTATTTAAATTTTTTGCAGGAAAAAAATTTTTGGGTTGGGGCCCCCCCCCCAAAACCCGGGGGCTTTAAAAACCCCCAAACCCCCCCTTTTTTTAAAAAATTTTTGGCCCCCCCAAAAAAAAAGGGGGAAAAATTTCCCGGGTTTTTGGGCCCCCCGGGTCCCTTAAATTTTAAAACCCCCCCAAAACCCCCCAAAAAAAATTTTGGGCTAATTTAAAAAAAATTTCCCCCAATAGGGGAAAAAAAAATTTTTTTTTTCCCCCCCCCAAAACCCCCCCCACCCAAAAAATTTTCCCCCGGGCCCCCAAAACCCCCCCCCCCCCTTAGCCTTTGGGAAAAAAATTTCCCAAAATTTTCCCCCCCGGGGTTTTTAAAAATTTTTTTTTTAAAAAAAAGGGGGGATTGGGGGGCTCCGGGGGCCCAAAAAAACCCCCCCCCCCCTTCCCCAAAAAACCCCCCCCCGGGGGGGAACCCGGGGGCCCCCGGCCCGGGGGGGGGGTTTGGGGGTTTTTTTCCCCCAAAAAAAGGGGTTAAAAAGGCCCTTGGAATTTTTAAAACCCCCCCCCGGGGGCCCCCCCCTTTTTCCCCAAAAAGGGGTTTTTTAAACCCCTTTTTTTTTTTCCCCCCCGGTTTAAAAAACCCCCAAAAAAAAAAAAAAAAAAACCCCAGGGGGAAAAAAAAAAATGGGGGGCCCCCCCCCAATTTTTTTAAAAAAAAAAAAAGGGGGAAAAAAGGGGGGGGCCCCCCCCCCCCCAGGGAAAATTTTTTTAAAAACCCCCCCCCTGGGGGCCCCCCCCGCCGGGGGGGGAAAAAACCCCCCCTTTTAAAAAAAACCCCCGGGGGAAAAAAAAAGGGGGGAAAAAAGCCCCTCCCCAAAAAAGGGGGGGTTTTTTTTTGGGGCCCAAAAAAAACCCCCCCCTTTTTTCCCCCCCAAAAAAAGGGGGAAAAAAAAAACCCCCTTTTTTGGGTTTAAAAACCAAAAAATTTTTTTTTTTTTAAAAAAAAAAATTCCCCGGGGAAAAAAAAAAAAAAGGGGGGGGGGGGAAAAAAAAATCCCGGGGAAAAACCCCCCCCTTTTTTCCCCCTTTTTTGGGGGGGGGGGTTTTTGGGGGGGGGTTTTTCCCCGGGGCCTTTATGGTTTTTTCCCCCTTTAACCCCTTTTTAAAAACCCCTTTTGGGGTTTTTTTTTAAAAGGGGAAAAAAAACCCCCCCCAAAAAAATTTAAATTTTTTTTGGGGCCCCCCTCCCCCCCAAGGGAAAGGGGAAAAATTTTTTAAAAAAGGGTTTCCCCCCTTTTTAAAAAGGGGGGGGGAAAAATTAAAGGGGCCCCCCAACCCCCCAAAAAGGGTTTCCCGGGGGTTTTTCCCCCCCTTTTTTTTTCCGGGCTTTAAAAGGGAATCCCAAATTTCCCCCCCAACCCCAAAAAAAAAAAAAGGGGGGGGTTTAAAAAAACCCCCTTCCTTACCCCCTTTAAAAAAACCCCCCCTTTTTTACCCCAAAAAAAAAGGGGGAGAAAAAAAAATTTAAAAAAAAAAAAAAGGGGGGAAAAAAATTTTTTCCCCCCAAAAAAAAAAGGAAAAAAAAAATTTTTCCCCCCCCCCGGGGGGAAAAAATTTTGGGGCCCCCCCTTTTTGGGGGAAAAATTTTTTTTTTTTTCCAGGGCCCGGCCTTTTAAAAAAAAACCCCCCCCCCCCTTTTCCCCCCCAAAAAAATTTCCCCCCCTTTTTTAAACCCCCCTGCCCAAAAAAAAATTTTTTTTTCCCCAAAAAAAGGGTTCCCTTTTAAAATTTTTCCCCCCCCCCCTTTTTTTGGGGTTTTTTTTTAAATTTTTTGGGGGTTTTTTTTAAAAATTTTTAAATTTTTTTTTTTTTTTTTCCCTTTTTTTTAAAAAAAAATTTTTTAAAAAACCCCAAAGGGGAAAAAACCCCCAAAAAAAAAAAAAGGGGGGGAAGCCTTTTTTGGGGGAAAAAAACCCGGGGGGTTCCCCCCCCGGCCCCTTTGGGCCCCGGGGGTTTTTCCCGGGCCCCCTTTTTTTTTAAAATTTTTAAACCCCCTTTTTGGAAACCCCTGGGTTTTTTTTTTTAAAAGGGGCCCCCCCAAATTTTGGGGGGTTTCCCCTTTATTGGGGGGGGGGAAAAGGGGGAAAGGCCAAACCCCCCAAAAGGGGGGGGGCCCCGGGGGGGTTCCTTTGGGGAAAAAATTTGGCCCCCCCCCCAAGGGCCCCCCGGGGTTTTGGCCCCCAAAGGGGGAAAAAACCCCCCCCTTGGCCCCCTTTAAAGGGAATTTCCCCCAAAATTTTAAACCCCCCCCCGGGGCCCCCCCCAAGGGGTTTAAAATTTTCCCTTCCCCACCCTTTTAAAAGGGTGGAACCAAAACCCCCAAATCCCCCCCCCTTTTTTCCCAAAGGGGGGTTTTCCCCTTTTTAACCGGCCCTTTCCCCCCCCTTTTTTTTCCCCCCCCTTTTTTTTTCCTTCCCTTTTCCCCTTTAAAAAAAATTTTTTTAAAAAACCCCCTTTTTGGGGGGGGGTTTTTCCCCCCCGGGTTTTTCTGGAACCCCCCCGGGGCCCCCCCTTTCCCCCCAAACCAAAACCCCCCTTTTTTCCCCCCCCCTTTTTTCCAAACCCCCAAAAAAAATTCCCAAAAAACCCCCCGGTTTTTAAAAAAAAACCCCAAAAAAAAAAGGGGGGGTTTTTAAAAATTTTTGGGCCAAAAAAAATTTTCCCCAAAACCCCAAAAGGAAATTTTTTTTTTTCCCCCCTCCCCCCGTTTTTTTAAACCCCGGGGGTTTTTTGGGGGGCCCCGGAAAAAAACCCCCAAAAAATTTTTTTTTGGGGACCCCCTTTTTTAAAAACCCCCAAAAAGGGATTTTTTAGGAAAAAAGGGTTTTTCCTTTTCCCCTTTTTCCCCCCAAAAAATTCCCCAAAAATTTTTTTCCTTAAAAAAAAAATTTTTTTCCCCCTTTTGGGTTTTAAAAAAGGGGGCCCCCAAAAACCCTTTTTTCCCCCAAAAAAAAAAACCCCCCCCAACCCCCCTTTTTTTTTTTTTTTTATCCAAAAGGGGAAAAAACCCCAAGGGTTTTTTGGGCCCCCAAATTTTAAAAAAACCCCCAAAACCCCCACCCCCCTTTTGGGGAAAAAAGGGGCCCTTAAAATTTCCCCAAAAAAAAGGAAATTTTTTTGGGGAATTTTAAACCCCAACCCCCCCCCCCCAAAAAAAAAAAATCTTTAAAAAACGGATTTTTCCCCGGTTTTTAAAAGGGGGGGGGGAAAAAAAACCCAAAAAAAAAAATTTTTTTAAACCCCCCCAAAAAACCCTTTTTTTTCCCAAAAAAGGGGGTTTTTTTCCCGGGGCCGGGCCCCCCCCAAAAAAGGGGGGGAAAAAAAAGGGGTTTTTTTCCCTTAAATTCCCCAAAAACCCCCCCCCCCCGTCCCCCCCCGGGGGAAATTTTTAAAAAAATTTAAAATTTTTAAAAAAATTTTTTTTTTAAATTTTTTGGGGCCCCAAAAAAAATTTTGGTTTTTAAAAAAAACCCCGAAAAAAAAATTTGGGGGGGGCCCCGGATTTTTAATTTTTTGGGGGGGGGGCCCCAAAAAGGGGGGCCCCCAAAAAAAAACCCAACCCCAAAAAAGGGGGGGGAAAAAAAAATTTTTTAAAAAACCCCCCTTTTTTCCCCCGGGGTTTTTTCCCCCCCCCAAAATTTTTTGGCCCAAAAATTTTTTTAAAAAAAAAATTTTTTTTTTGGGGGGAAACCAAAAAAGGGGGGTTTTTTTTTCCCTTTTTTTTCTTTTTTTCCGTAAAAAAAAAAAAAATTTTCCCCGAAAAAAAAAAAGGGGGGAAAAAAACCCCCCCGGTTCCCAAAAAAAAAAAATTTTTTAAAAAAAAAAAGGGCCAAAACCCCCCTTTTTTTCCCCCTTAAAAATTTTTTTTTTGGGGTTTTTTTTTAAAAAAAAAATTTTTAAAAACCCCCTTAAAAAAACCCCCCCCTTTTTCTTTTTTTTTTGGGGGGGTTTTTTTCCAAAAAAAGGGGGGCCCCCCCCCCCCCAAAAAACCCCCCAGGGGGCCCCCCAAAAACCCCAAAAGTCCAAAGGGGGGTTTAAAAAACCCCCCCCAAAAGGGGGGAAAAAAAAAAACCGGCCCCAAGGGGTTTAAAAAAAAAAACCCAAAAAAACCCCCAAAAAAGGGAAAAAAAAAAAAAAAAAACCCAAACCCCCCAAAAAGGGGAACCCCAAAAAAAACCCCGCCCAAAGGGGGGAAAAAAAAAAAAAAAAAGGGGTGCCAGCTTAAATGAAACAGCCCAGATGGCTTACCTCACGCCAGACAAATAAAAACAATTGACTGAATACTTCAAAAAGACAGCAACTTTTACCCAGCTCACTGCAAGGAAAATCCTGCAGGCATTGGGGTTCATGGCATCATGCATTCCACTAATCCCATATGCAAAGCTGCATATGAGAAAATTACAATGGTACCTGAAAAGTGTATGGTCTCAACACAGACACAGCCTCGAAACAAATATACCTATCATTCCCTGCCTTCAAAAAGAGTTCCTATGATGGGCTTAAGCATGTCAAACAAACAAGGGTCTTCCTTTCGTCTTACCTCCAGCAAACCAACCCATGACAACAGATTCTTCAGACTACGCCTGGGGAGCACACATGCAGGACAGTGCATACAGGGCAAATGGTCTGCAAAACAAATGCATCCTCACATCAACCAAAAGGAGATGCTAGCTGTGCAAAATGAACTGACAGCCTTCAAGGACCTCTTGCATCCAGGGCAACTTCTAATAAGGACCGACAACACCACAGTTATGTGGTACATAAACAAACTGGGAGGAACACACCCCTACACTTTATGCAGACAGGCTATGACCTTATGGAACACAGCTTTGACCTACCAAGTACAACTACAAGCACAATTCCTGCCAGGAAAGGAAAACATATTGACAGACAAATTAAGCAGAAATATGGCAGACCCTCACGAGTGGAGACTACACCCACAAGTATTTTCAATGATAACTCAAAGATGGGGATGTCCAGACATAGATCTATTTGCCTCCCCCAACAATTACCAATTACAAAAATTCTGCACAAGGACTTATCACTCCCTAGCCTGGAAAGTGGATGCTGTATCATTCAGTTGGACAGTACTGACCGTCTATGCCTTCCCTCCACTACCTCTATTGACCAAGGTATTATTGGAGGTCAGATCAGAGAGACCACAAATGATCCTCATTGCTCCGGACTGGCCACGCCAGCACTGGTACCCATTACTAAGGAACTTGACTCACAGCCCTCCATGGATCTTGCCTCAGTTCCCATTACTGTTGACTCAGAAAAACTATCAAACCCATCACAGCCAGCTCAGAACTCTAAATTTAGCTGCATGGAGAATTCCTTAAATTATCAATCAACACTTCTCTCAAAGGATGTCCTGAATGTAATTATGGAGGCCAGGAGGCCCAGCACCAGGAAGACTTACTCAGACAAATGGAAAAGATTTTGTGCATGGCACCAGGCTAAAGGTCAAAATCCTTGGATACCAAACATTCCTCACATACTGCAATACCTAACTGAGATGCTACACAAAGGCCTTTCCTTCTCCTCCATTAAGATCCATGCTTCAGCCATTTCAGCTCAATATATCTGGATCCCCATTTTTCTCACACCCTTTACTTAGGCAGTTTCTCAGAGGGGCTAAGAATATAAGACCCCCCCCCCCCCCCAGAAAACCACCAACACCAACTTGGGACCTGAACTTTGTTTTAGAAAAGTTAACACTACCTTCTTTCTAACCAGCATTCTCAGCAGAACTACAATACTTGTCTTGGAAAACAGCCTTGTTACTGGCTATTACCTCAGCACGCAGGGTCTCAGAACTACATGCACTTGTGGCAGTGGAACCTTTCATCATTTTCCATCAGGACAGAGTCTCTTTACGAACTAACCCTACCTTCATGCCCAAGGTAGTATCCAGTGTGGTTTTGAATCAGACCATTCATTTACCCACCTTTTATCCTAACCCACAGAATAAAGGAGAAAGGCTCCTTCACTCTTTGGACATTCACAGACAGCTACGTTACTATTTAGATAAGACAAAGATCTTCAGAAAAACTGACCAACTCTTTGTATCATATGCTGCAGGTTCACAAGGAAAGCCTATTTCAAAACAGACCATCTCCAAATGGATAGCACACTGTATCCGCTTTTGCTACTCGCACCATGGGAAGGCAGTGCCTGTCAATATTAGATCCCATTCTACCAGGGCTACTGCAACCTCAGCAGCCTTTCTCAGAGGGGTTCCAACCAAAGACATTCTGGAGGCAGCTACTTGGAGTTCATTGCACACCTTTACCAAGCACTACCACCTTCCATTATGCTCAAAAACCAGAGCTGGTTTTGCCACTGCAGTTCTGCAGGGCATCCTAGCATCACCTAACCCAGTTTAGTACCAGCCACCCTTCCATAGCTTTGAGATTCTACCCAAGTATGATGACTGCAGCAGTATAGCACGATGAACATAGTACAGTTTTGTACCTACCATAAATGTAGATGTTCGAGTGGTTATACTGCTGCAGTCCAGGTTACCCTCCCTCCATCCCATCTACATACCAGGGTGTTAGTTACAACTCCATGTACATCAATCTGTTGGATGCATGTCTATATGGTGTATTTGCTAACAGCTAGTACTATTGCTTATCTACTAAGGTATTGCTGCATAGCTATTGTATTGCCTTCCTAGTTGGGGGCACCTGACATCTGGGGCAAGAAAAACTGAAGAAAATGGCGTCGGCTGTCTCTCTTATACCCCTGTTGCACTGACGTCAGGGAAGAGGCGACGACAACCGACACCGGACCAAGACTTTGGGATTTGGCTGACTGCGGGACCGCCTGACGACAGGATAACCCAAGTGTGATGACTGCAGCAGTATAACCACTCGAACATGTACATTTATGGTAGGTACAAAACTGTACTTTCAGGCCCTTATTGTAGCTAGATATTTTCGCTCACAGTCCTCTATTTCCGATATGGCTTCGGTAAGCCATCTGACAGCAGAACTTCCGAAAAAATTTAAGGATAAAGAGAGACAGACCACACAGGTCCATACCTATCGACGACGCTTCCGTTAAGCTAGTCGTCAGTTCTCTGGTCCTCAGTGAGGTGCTTTTGCAGCCCTTGATGCCCGTTTCTGTGGATTCCCAGGCCACTACAGAGACCCATTCGGACTCCAGTATACTGCCAAACTCTTCTTCGATTAAGGATCTTGCAGTTCTCTCTAACTTGGATGGGACCAGAACTGCTGAGCAGGCACCGGCTTCTGAGGAAATTCTTCACAGTACCAATTCTTGACACAAACCGGCGACTTCTTTCACGTCTACCGTTCTTTCGAAAACTACTGAGTTTGTAAGGCCCAGGGTACGAACCATGCCCAAGAAACCGATGACCCAATCTCAGACACCTGCTTCCTTGCCTCAGTCTCAAATGCTTAAAATGGCAGAAGACCTTATAATTCTGATCAGGGGAAGCCAAGCTACCCCTTCCAAATGAGAGATCTGTCCCCAGTAGTTTTATCTGAACAGGAGTCTGATGACTCTGATGCATTTGAATATGAAGACATGCAACCCCTTTCTGCTTATGAGGATTCTGATGCAGAGGAATCCATTCGTTCAGCCTCTCCACCTGAGGACTTTTCCTTTGAGGAAACCCCTCATACTTTAAGGCAGCATTTCCAATGGGAATGTCAGAGCACTACCCTCAGTCTAAATAGAGACTCAGAGAATTCTTTGACCTTCCACAGGACAGACTCCTGGCCATTCCCCCTGTCCTGGATGTTGTTGTTGATGTTTTCATGGAATGTAGTTTCATAGGTTCATACTAGGCTATCTGCCCAAGGGCATTTATAAGCCTAGCCCATAGTTATGTGGCTTTCCCACCCCTTTAGTTTGAATAAAACTATGCCTATTATTTTGCTGTGCCTCTGTCAAGCAGTGACACTGAAGTAATCCCTGGGGTATATCTGCGATCTCCCATCCATTGGTCAAGATTCCTCTTGTACAAGGCCAGCGAGGTGCTCTGCCTCACATGTACCGGGATTTTGTTCCACAGCATAGGGAGTCTCTGGGTGATGAATCTGTCCCTCCAGCACGTTCTATTAATAACCGTGTCAAGGTTTAAGTCTCCCGGCCTTGTGGTTCTGAGGGATCTAGATTTTTTGAGGTGAAGCATATTCATCAAATCTGGGTTTGACATGGCCTTATATGTCAGGCACAGGTCACCTCTGAGCAAGCGGTATGAGACTGAATAGAGCTGGAGTTCTTTCAGTCGGGCAGCATAAGACATATTTTGAGACCCTTTATCCTTTTGGTGAGGAACTTTTGGGGCCTTTCCAGCTGCTGCAGGTGTCTGGTCAGATACATTCCGAATGGGGCATTGTACTCAATCATAGGTCTAATGAGTGATGAGTACAGGGGGACGATGACCTCCCTTGATCTAGATGTGAATCCCTTCATGATCAGGTGGGCAATGTAGAAGGTTTTCCTAACTACTTTAGCAACATGAGTGTCAAACGAAAGGCTACTGTCAACCTGGGTCCCCAGATCCCTGATGACTTCTTCTGTGCTCAGTGGATTGCCACATATATGGTAGCTAGGGGTAACCTTGTTTTTTCCCAAAGGGTATGACTATGCATTTCTTGGCGTGTAACTTTAGGCCATGGCTCTGGCACCAGTTATCTGTTTCTGTGAGGCCCTTCTGAAGGATATGTGTGTCAGATGTGTTTTCGACTATGGCGCCCAGTTTGCAGTCATCTGCAAACTTTGTCAGCCATAACCCTCCTGTGTTTGCTTGTACTTCAGAAAAGTAGATGCCGAACAAGAGTGGACCCAGGACTGAGCCCTGTGGGACACCACTTGTGACAGGCTTTGAGTCTGACATGGCTCCATCAACTCTGACCCTGTGGGTTCTGTCACTTAGCCAGTTTGCAACCCATCTTGTGATGTATGGGTTTACATTCAAGCTGATGAGTTTTTCGAGGATACCTGAGTGGGGTATTGTGTCGAAGGCCTTTGCCAGGTCGAGGTAGGCTGTATGGACTGCCTTTCTCTCATCAATGGCCTTGGTGACTGTCTCGAAAAAGTCAACCAAGTTTAAAAGGCATGATCTGCCTTTGACAAAGCCAAACTGGGTTGGATCCAAAGTCTGCAAGTTCCCTATGTCTTTATTTATGAGTTCCATTATGATCCTCTCCATGGCTTTGCAGATAAGGCTTGTCAAGCTAATGGGACGGTAATTTCCAGGGTCGGTGGAGGCACCCTTGTGAAGTGGGACCACAGTTGCCGTGCGCCACTCCTTGAGTCGTATCCTGAGGTGAGGCTAAGATTAAACAGCTGTCCTAACTGCGGGTTTAATTCCTCATTGAGTTCGTGGAGCACACAGCCGGGGACACCATCCGGTCCCATGGATGCTGTGTTTTTTGCCTTGGAGAGAGCAGTTCTCACCTGGGTGTTGGAGATGTTTGGTGGGCTACAATCCTCTGGTATAGATATTTCTCCTTTGGGGAGAAGTTTGCACTGAACCTGTCAGCCAGTATGTTGGCAATGTGTGTAGGTTCAGTAATCTTCACATCATTTTGAACTAATTCTGAGCATATCTGGGAGTTTCCTCCTAGGTTTCTAACATAGCTAAAGAAGGCCTTATGATTGTCTTTTGAGTCCTTGGCGATTTTTCTCTCAAAATTTGCCTTGGATGATTTTATGAGAGCTCTTAGTTTTTACTTATAATGATCAAAGGTGTCTTACCTTTCAAGGATTTTGCTCTATCTTGTAGTAGCTTCCTCCTTTTGTTGTAGAGCTTGTTTATGGCTGGGGTCCACCAGACTGGGCGCTTGCCTTTGGTACAAAGAGTCTTAGTTTTGTTTGGGATTGCCTGATCCATGCAGTCCTGTAGGTGCTGGTAGAAGGCATTTGTAAGTGATTCAGCGGTTTGAGTAATGTTTACCACTGGCTCAGGGGCCTTAAAGGAGACCACACTAGTTTTTAGAAGTGTGAAGTCGGCTTTTGAGAAGTTTTTCACTGTGGTCTTTTTATTTCAGGTGGGGCAGGATGAGGACCTCCAGCGAGATTAGTTTATGATCTGATCTCACCAGTGAGGGGTATACTTCGGTGTTGAACATTGTGATCCCATGTTCGTGATGATGAGATCAAGTATGTTTTCTCCTCTTGTGGGGATGGTGACTAGTTGTTCCATGGCATTTGAGTTTATGAACTCCAGGAACCTTTGGGCTAGAGTGTTTGGGCTTGAGTAGTGTTCCCAGTCTATATTAGGGTAGTTGAAGTCACCTAGTATGATGGTGTCTTGAGATACATTTATCCTCCAATGTTTTCAGGAAGGCCATGTGAGGTTCCTGAGTTTGAGAGGGTGGCCTGTAACATGCTACAAATTGCAGAGCAGTCTTGCCTATGGTTAATTGCACCTGGATGGTCTCCGATGCATCGTGCGTTGCCACCAACCTTGAGGTGTGGGTGTCCTTTATGAATATGGACACCCCCCCTCCTTTCTTGGTGTTGTCTGGATTTTGGGGCCGGAACGCATGATATAAGGTGAAATCTGATAGTGCTGGGGTGCTCTCAGGAGCCTTGAACAAGGTTTCTGTCACAGCACAGACATCGATGTTCTCCATACTGAGAAGGGCCTCGAGTGCGTGACTTCTGACAACCTTCCCTCCTGCTTCCAGAAAACCTGACTGGTATTAGAGTCCCTGACTTACACAAATTTCTTTTCAAAAATCCTACTGCTGACCCTGAGGTTATTTCTCTAGGGCCTAAAGGAATTAAAGCAACTTCTGCTAAGAATCCCACCCCCTGAGATAGGGATTCCCGAACTCTGGACAGATGGGGTAAAAAAGTATACACGTCTGCTACTCATGCTATCAGAGCACTAAATTGTCAGTTCCATATGCTAAAATTTCTGCAAAGTACCATGGAACCCCTGAAACAAAAAAATATCATCTCCTGCTTGTGCAGTAAATAGAGGTGGAAGAGTTTTGACACCCTGGAAGCTTCTTGCAGGGCAGCATTCACCAGTTCTGTCCTTAGAAGGCATGTTTGGCCTAAGGAACAACCCTTGCCAGTCCATGTCAAATCTAAATTATTGGATGCACCCTTGTACAAAGACAACTTATGTGGCACCAAGGCAGAGGAGGTCTTAAAGAAGATGGAAGAAAAAGCTAAATCTATGCAGACAGTTAAGGATTTCTACAGGTCCAGCCACCCAGGTTCAGTAGGCATTGCCCCTACAAACACTGTTTTTTTCCTGCCCCCTCCAGGTCAGTTCAGCCCAAACCTCGGGGAAGCAGACCCCTCAGACAACAGCCACAGAGAATGCAGAGATCAAAGCAATGAAGTACCTCCACTTCTAAACCAGGGAGTGCAAAGCCACCCCCTCATGGGAAGAACTCATAGTGACTCTCCACTTCCACCCCCTTCCTCTGCCCACCTACACTTGCCCCTGTGAGGAAAACTCTCCTACCACGCAAGCACCTGGGCCACCGTTACCAATGACAGGTGGGTTCTCAACATTGTGTCCCAGGGATACAGTTTTCTTTCCACACTCTACCAACCCCAAAAGGGTTCCCAGATCTACCTCCAAACCAGTGGGCAGAGGCCAAAAAAGCAAGTCCTTTCCCTGCTGTCCATGAGGGCAATAGAGCATGTTCCTGCAGAACAGATAGGCCACGGTTTCTACTCCAGGCTCTTCCTGGTCCCCAGAAAAGAGGGCACCTGGCACCCCATCCTCGAGTTATCCATTCTAAACGCCTTCCTGGTGATACCAAAATACAAAATGCTCACCCTTCAGCAACTACTATCTATGATCTCCAAGGGTGCCTGGCTAGCCACCCTAGACCTAAAAGAGGCCTACCTATACCTCCCAGTCAGTGAATCATGCAGGAAATATCAGTGTTTCAGGGCAGGATCTCTGCACTTTCAGTTCTCTGCGCTTCCCTTTGGCTTATCGACTGCTCCCAGAGTTTTCACAAAATGCCTGGTTCCCGCCATTGCTTTTTGCAGGCAAAGAAATATTTAAATTTACCCATACTTAGACGACTGCCTAATTCCGGCAGACAGTCAAGAAAAGCTGCTCAAGCACCTGACCTTTGTAAAGGTCCTGCTGACCTCCCTAAGGTACAACGTCAACGAAAATAAATCTAAACTAGTACCTACCCAAAAAATTGTATTCCTGGGAGCAAGCCTGGACACAGCATCCCAGATGGCATTTCTTACACCAGAAAAGCAAATTTGGGCTAAATGCCCTTGGGCCCTTGGGCGAATAAGTATGAACCTATGAACTTGACAGCCTATTACTCTCAACTAGACACCAGACCCCGGTTATCCACAAGGAAACTCCTGCAAGCTGTGGGGTTCATGGTATCTTGCATTCTGCTCATTCCATATGCCAGACTGCATACAAGGAAACTTCAGTGGTACCTAAAAATACTTCGGTGTCAACGCTCTCAAGACCTGGAAACTCTCATACCATTGATACCTTGTCTAAGAAAAGATTTCCTTTGGTGGGCAGCAGCATGCTACCACAACAAGGAACTACCCTTCTCACCACCCAATGCCACCCAGACCCTCATCACAGACTCATCAGACTATGCCTGGGGTGCACACCTGAATGGCAGGTGCATACAGGGCCAATGGAGCCCACATCAAATACATCTGCACATCAACCAAAAAGAGATGTTAGCTGTCCAGCACGCATTGACAGCTTTCAGACCCCTTCTCTCCCCAGCGGCTCTACTGTGCAAAACAGACAACGCCACAGTGATGTGGTATATCAGCAAGCAGGGAGGGACTCATTCCTACCCTCTATGCAGGCTCGCCATGACCATTTGGCACACAACCTCAGCCATGCAACTTAGACCTGTTAGCACAATTCCTGCCAGGATCTCTAATCACTCTGCCAGACAACTTAAGCAGAAATCTTCTGGACCCACGAGTGGCAGATAAACTAAAGAACCTTCACCGTCATAACTCCAATATGGGGCTCTCCCGAAGGTAGATCTCTCGGTTTTCCACTCCAACCATAAGCTCAGCAAGTTCTGCACCAGGGAGCTTAACTGCAGGGCTTGGAAAGTGGATGCTGTCTTTTTCCAGTGGGTCAACCTCTCAGTCTATGCATTTCCCCCACTACCTCTCATTACCAAGGTACTGCTCAAAATAAGAGGGAAAACCAAGGACAATCCTGATTGCCCAGATTGGCCACGCCAACACTGGCCCCCACTGCTGTGCAGCCTGTCCACTCTGCCACCATGGTACCTCCCTCAGATCCCAACATTCCTGACCCAGAGGGAAGGAGAATTCATGCATCCCCTATTGCAGACTCTCAATTAGGCGGCCTGGCTTATTCCCTGACCACTGTGCAAACTTGCCAGTCTCAGTAAACAGGTTCTAGATGTTGTACGTGAGGTCAACTGCCCTAGCACTAGAAAGTCTAATGCTGACAAATGGAAAAGGTTCTGCACCTGAATAAAGGCCAAGGGAGCTGTTACGGCACAGCCCTCCCTACCTCTAATCCTGGATTACCTAGCTAACCTACTACACGGTGGTCTATCCATTTCCTCTACTAAAATTTATGCCTTTGCTATCTCTGATCATTTCAGCACTGAGCAACCTCTTTTCTCACACCCCCTCTTCAAACAGTTACTCAGAGGGGCTAGCAACTTGAGGCAACCCAGAAGAGCACCTACCCCAGCTTGGGACCTAAACTTTGTGTTAGAGAAACTCACCTTGTCCCCCTTTGAACCAGCAGCTTGTGTTAGAGAAACTCACCTTGTCCCCCTTTGAACCAGCAGCTTCAGCAGAGTTAAAGTTTCTCTCATGGAAGACGGCCTTGCTTCTGGCCATCACTTCAGCTAGAAGAGTATCCAAGCTACAAGCACTAATGGCTGTAGAGCCCTTCACCATTTTCCATGCTGACAGGGTCTCTCTCAGGACTAACCCCTTCCTTCATGCCAAAAGTGGTGTCCAGTGTGGCTCTCAACCAATCCATTCATTTGCCCACCTTTTTTTCCTAACCCACAAAACTAGGGTGAAAGAATACTGCACTCTCTAGATGTGCACAGACAGCTCAGATTCTATCTAGACAGGACTAAATCATTCAGAAAGACTGATCAGTTGTTAGTCAGCTTTGCTGCAGGAGCAGAGGGCAAAACCAAATCTAAACAAACCATTTCCAAATGGATAGCACACTGCATCCATTTCTGCTACAATCAACACAGAAAAGTTCCCCCTAAGGGGGTCAGAACTCACTCTACCAGAGCATCTCCACCTCTACAGCTTTCCTCAGAGGAGTCCCCACCAGGGATATCCTGGAGGCTTTGCCACTACAGTCTTGCAGGGCATCCTAGCCAGCCCCTATTCTTCTTGACTGCCTCCACCCTTTTCCTCAGCTTTGGGAATCAACCCAAATGTGATGACTGCAACAGTGAAACACAAAGAACATAGTACAGTTGTGTACACTTACCATAAATGTAGTTGTTTAAGTTTATTCACTGTTGCAGTCCTGGTTTCCCTTCCTCCAATCCCCTTTCTCTCTCTTATTACAAGGAACATTTTGGTATTTACTTTCTACTGGTGGAGTTCTTCCACCATATCTTGGCTCCCACTTGAGAACTCCTGACAGGGCAAGAAAAACTGATGTAAATGGCATCAGCTGCCTTACTTTATACTACTGACGACCTGACGTCAGTCTTGAAACAACAGCAGCTGACGCAGAAATGCTACGCCTCTAGTATTCGGGCCGACTGAGAGCTACCCTGGCAGGGATAACCGAAATGTGATGATTGCCACAGTGAATACACTCAAACATCTACATTTATGGTAAGTGTACACAACTGTACTTTTCCATACCTGGACGATTGGCTCCTCACCACCCCAACCACGGGTGTACAGCTTCAAACCACAGACTTCATACTGAACCTTTTCCAGTCTTTGGGAATTACGATCAACAGAGAAATCACAATTGACTGCAACACAAGACCTAGAATTTATAGGAGCATGCCTCAATACAATTTCTTGTGTAGCATCTCTCTCTACACAGACTACAAACATTAAGGTTGCAAATACAACTAATCATTTCCAAAAACAAGGTTCCTGCTTTTCTTGTTCTGCAAGCTCTGCGTTCTATGGCAGCCACCATAAGTTTAGTGTCCCTCGCAAGGTATCACATGAGGCTGCTTTTTCCTGGCTTTTAGTGGCGCAGTGGTTTATACTGGCACAGCCAATGTCTTATTAGATATTGATAACAAATTGCAGAAAGATGGATCTATCCTGGTGGATGAAGTCCGAGGAAAATCTATAAGGCCGGCTCTTCACGCCTCTTCACTCCTCCTCCACCCGCATTATCTGGGAAGAACAGTTCAAGGCACTTGTTCCCCGCAAGAGGCTAATTTGCACATCAGTGTCCTAGAATTGAGGGCGGTGCTTCTGGCGTTGCAAGTCTTTCAGTCTGTCCTTCCTTCGGGGACTGTTGCAATCTAATCAGATACCATGTCAGTAGTCTGGTACATAAACAAGCAAGTCAGAACCGTATCCTACCCTCTTTGTCGGGTGCTGTCAGGATGTGGCAGTGGGCTGTCGCTTCCATCTGCTTTCTAATAGCAACAAATATCTTGGGAAGCTCCAATGGGATAGCAGACAAACTGAGCCGATGCGTCCTCCTGCCTCACGAATGGTCTCTAAATCCCAAGGTGTTAATGAACATTTTTCAACTCTGGGGGCAGCCTTGCTGTGATCTTTTTGGCTCCCCCACTAAACAACAAATGCAGCAGCTACTTTACCTTAATTTTCCCGCAGGAGGAGTCCCCAAGAGATGCTGTCCTCCACGATTGGCCGTGTGACTGCCTTTTCCCCATTCCCTCTCATTCCCCTATTCTTGAAGAAAGACCAAAGATTGAGAAGCAAAGTGATACTCATTGTTCCCTATTGGCCCTGTCGATTCTGGTTTCCCTTCCTTTGGCCTCGCCTTGTTCACCATCCGTAGATTCTGGACCCAGACCCAGTCTCATCTGCAAGGATTGGTGCATCCCAACTTTCGCAATCTCAAGCTGACAGCTTGGTATGTCCAATTCCATTAATTGCCAGGCAGAGCAAATTACCTTCCCAATACAAAAAATCTTGCTAGCTTCTCATAAAATGTCCAGTAGGAAGCTCTGCCTTAGCAAATTAAATGGAAGAGATTTTCATTGTGGGCTCTTATGAATAATTTTGATCCCTTTTCAGCCCCAGTTGATAAGGTGTTGGAATTTCTGGCTTCCCATTTTGAAGTAGGCGCTTCTGCTTCCACCATCAAGGACCAGTTAGCAGCTATTTTCAATTTCTATAATGGGTTTGATGATCATACCCTGATTTCTCATAGATTATGTAAAACCTTTCTTAAAGACACTTTACGTCTAAAGTCCCCTGTTCAAGGATCCTACAGCTCCATGGGATTTGACCTTAGTATTGCAGTCATTAGTCCTTCAGCCGTTTGAGCCAGCAACTACTTGCAATCTCGTGTTCCTATCATGGAAAACTTTTTCTGGTGGCTATTACTTCTACCAGGAGTGTTTCCGAGTTGCAGGCCTTTTGTGTGAAACATCCTTGTATGATTTTTCATAAGGATAGGGTGTCGTTGAGAACCAGTCCTATTTTTCTACCTAAAGTGGTTTCAGAATCTAATATTAACCAGACTATAGATTTGTCAATCTTCTTTCCAAATTTTTCAAATAAAGCTGAATATTGCTTGCATTTGTTAAATGTTCACAGACAATTGCGTTTCTATCTGGACAGAACCAAATCTAGAAAACCAGATCAATTATTTGTGTCCTTTTCAGGTTCAACTTTGTGTGAACCAGTTTTGAAAGGTACCTTATCAAAATGGCTTGGGGATTGTGTTACTTTCATTTACAATCATAACCTCAAGTTGCCTGCAGCTGTTAAAGCGCATTCCACCAAATCTGTATCCACTTCAGCTGTTTTCCACTCCAAGGCTTCCATGGAAGAAATAAGTGCAGCCGTAACGTTGCTACTCCACATACCTTCACTCATTACAAATTGGATATGGCCTTCAGGGGAAGAGCAGCTTTTGGCTCTGTGGTGCTCAGGAGTGTCCTTCCTTAGGGTCATCCAGGATCGAAAGTAGCTGGGGAATCTGTCCCATTAATCAAGAATGAATGAAGATTGACAACATCAGATAAAGAAGTTATGTCCTTAGCATAACATTCCATCTGTGTTGTCGATCTTTATTCATTCTTGGCATCTCTCTCCTGTCCCCTCCTAAGGACTTTTGGAGGTTCGGACCTTTGTTTTGGAAGAATGTTAGCTTTCATCTTAGACGGGGATTCTGTTATCCTCCTTTACTTGGCTGCAAATCGATCTGAGGTAATGGGGAGAGGGCCATTATGGGTAGAGTCTTGCCTCAAGAGGTTTTTTGGCTAGCGCGAGCTGTATAATGGACGAGCCCCATTCGTCAAAGAATGAATGAAGATCAACAACACAGATGGAATGTTATGGTAAGGGCATAACTTCTTTTTTTTAGTTTCTTCTGATGTATCCTTAGCTGCCACACCAGAATCCTATTTAAGTACTTCATTTTATCTTGTTCCCCCTAAGTATGGGTATTGCTTAAACCGGTCGTGTGTGGGTACATAACTTACAGTTATTGCCTTTGTTTTAGCTTCATTAATTTTGTATCCCGAAAAGATGTGAAACTGTCTCAAAATGTTCCACAACACTGAAATGTCCTTTTGTGGTTTTATCAGGTGTAAAATATTATAATCTGCAGAGAGAGAACTAGCTTTTCTTGACTGTCATGCCAATTATTTTGTTGGATTTCTGAGTCTGTTTTCTTTGCCAGTGGTTCTAAATGTAGTGCATATAAAAAAGAGGAAAGATGACACCCCTGCCTGGTTCCTGACATTATGGTTACTGTTGTCATTAACTTGTATATGGTCCATTCCTCACTCATTAGATTTAGAATGAGTTAACAGTGTTTTTATTAAATATTGAATCATTCACATGTCAGGGTATTAAAGGTGTTCGTTTTCACTGTTGCAGTAATAATATGGGATAGCTTTGCTGTGGTAGCCCTTGGCAAGCCGCTTTACCAAAAGAATGTTTCCTTCTCCTTAGCCAGAGGATGCCCTGTACTTGAAATCAGGATGTAGGAGTACAAGGGACATAAGCTAGCATCATGTTATCAGTTATTTACTCTTGGAGTCTGAGGTATCCAGCTTGTAGAGTGTGTTGGTTAGTCGTGGCAGTGATCTAAAGCTAAGTGCCCCATTGAGGAACTGTTTTTGTTCTTATTGGATTTTGTAATTGGGTACTCTTGGAGAAATACTTGTGTGGAAAGCCTTTTCCATATCTAGAGTTCCATACTCTGTCTTTTTTGCCTGGGCCTGGAGGAGGATGTGCCAAAATAGCCCCACTGTGCTCATACAAGTATAGATGTTCATCGTGTTTCACTGTTGTAGTCCTTACTCTTGGGTTATCCTGCTGGCAGGCTACCTGCAGTCGGCCAGAATTCCAAAGTCTAGGTCTGGCGTCTGTTGCTGTCACCTCTTCCCTGACGTCAGTGCGCCAGGGGTATAAAAGATGCAGCCGACGCCATTTTCTTCAGTCTTTCTTGCCGCACGGTGCCCGAAGCAAAAGCAGTTTGCAAGTGCCGGTCGGCCGACTCCTGAGATTTTCACAGGCTAATTTCAGATCTGAAGTCTTCATTAAAGCTAAGTACCCCGTTGGGGAAATTTTTTTCTTGCTCCAGACCGATGTCAGAAAAAGTTAACAATTGTATTTCTTGTGGGAAGCAAATACCTCATAAGGATCATCATTCTTACTGTATTCCTTGCCTAGGCCCTGACCATAACATTGCTAGCTGTCGGTGTTGTACTAGATTCAACAAACGCACTTTTAAGCGTCAGTTTGATTTTGCTTATTACTTTGGCCGAAAATTCAATCACAAAATGCAGTCGGAACAGCCGACGACTGGAGTTTCTAAAAAACGCAAGGAAAAAGAAAAGGACAGGCATCCGAGATCCAAAACCGACGATGAGACTTCCGCTAAGCTAGTCGCTGGTTTGCCGGTTCTCAGTGAGGCGATTTCGCAGCCCCTGACACCCGCTACCTCAGAGCCACAGGCCAGTGACGACTCCCACGTGGAGCCAGCTAGGCCTCATACTCAAGGTATTGGACACTCGGAATTCATTCCCTGAGATGGTTCTGGAGCTGCTGCGCAGGCATCGGCTTCTGAGGGTGATGTCCTTCAAGGATGCATCTGCAGTCATAACATATGGGTTGTCCTGCCTCAGGCAGCCCTTTGGTTGGCCGGATTCCAAAGTCTGGGTCTGGCCTCGGCTGATGTCGCACTTTCCCCGACGTCAGAGCTTCTGGGGTATAAAGGCATCAGCCTACGCCATTTTCCTCAGTCTTTCTTGCTGCGCGCTACCCGAAGCAGAAGCTGTTCGCAAGTGCCGGTCAGTCAGATCCAGAGATTTCAGCTACCGAAGACTTCTAAAAAAGCTAAGTACCCCATTGGGGACTCTTTCCTGCCTCAGCCGATGTCAGACAAAGTAAATAATTGTTTAACCTGTGGGAAACAAATACCTCATAAGGATTTCCATTCTTTCTGCCTTCCTTGCTTAGGCCCAGACCACGACGTATCAGCCTGTTTAGCCTGTGCCTCCTTCAACTGACGGACTCTTAGACGTCGGTCGGAGTTTGCAGAAGAGTTTTTTGGATCCGCTTTTGCATATAAAATGCCGTCGGAGACTCCGACTACACATTTAGCCAAAAAACGCAAGGAAAAGGACCGACAGTTGCGGCCCGCGGTTTCGGCTGAAACCACGGTTAGGCCTACCGCGAGTGTCTCTGTTTTGGCTGAAACCGAGTCCTCGGTTCTTACGTCTGCCGAAAACATAACTCCGACAACCGAGGCCAGTGAGGCCCCGGCTGCGTCGGCTACAGAAATCCCTACCGAAGAAGCAAGCGCACTAGAATTGTCCGACACCATTCCATTGGACATTTCTAGTCCTGCACGTGGGGCAGCTAGGCCCCCTGCTTCTGTGTCTATTAAGGCCTTCTCCAGAGCTAAAGCAGCTAAAATTTCTAAAGCCTTACCTGCAAAAACTACTACTCAGAGACCTTCCTCAAGTTCTCAGATTCTCAGCCTTGCTGAGGACCTTATTTCCATGATTAGGGGTTCCCAACCTCACCCAGACAGGGCCTCCCACCCTCCTCCTGACAAAAGGCCTAGGACTGAAACCCCTGAACCTCTCTCCTCAGATTACTCCTCGGATGGATCTGATTATCAGACCATCAGGAAGGGCCATATTCTCCTTATGAGGATTCAGATGCAGAAGACTCTATTCCTTCTGCCTCCCCTCCTGAAGAATTTTCCTTTGGGAAACTTTGCATTCAATGAGGGAACACTTTCAATGGCAGGGTCAGGATTTCTCTGATTCTAGAAAAAGATTAAGAACCTTTTTACACTTACCACAGCACAGGCCTTTAGCCATACCACCTGTGCTAACTGTAGTTGATGATGCATATAATGATGTCAGTTCTGCCCCTGACTCTCTTCCCCCGGCACCTGCCAAACCTGACAGATACTACAGGGTCCCGGATTCTCACTTCCATTTGTATAAAGCCCATGCTGCAGACCCAGAAACTATATCTCAGGGCCCAAAAGGTGTTGCAGCTGCCACTGCCAAAACCCCTACCCTCTGAAAGAGTCAAGAGCATTAGAGATGGGGAAAAAGGTTTATACATCTGCCACTCTTTCTGCCAGGGCATTAAACTGTCAATTCCACATGATACAGTACCAGGAATATTTGTTAGATCAGCTGAATAAAAAGCTTTCTTCTACTGAACCTTTAGACCGAAAGTCCCTTCAGGAGTTGGTACACAACTCTCAGCAGGTCAGTAATCATTTCTTAAAATGTGGCTATGATGCACTGGAGGCTTCATTTAGATCAGCTATGACTGGGGCAGTAATTCGAAGACATGCCTGGCTAAAAGAGCAATCCTTGCCAGACCATGTCAAGGCTAAACTCCTAGATGCTCCAATGGAGAAACAAAGTTTATTTGGCTCCCCTGCACAGGAGATTCTAAAGAAAGTGGAAGAAAAAGCAAAATCTGTGCAAACAGTAAAGGATTTTCTGCAGGTTCAACCTCCGAGGTTCAGCAGAAACTGGCCTTCAAAGAATTGGTCCTTTCCAGACACCTCCAGAGCACAGAGGGACAGGAATAGACGCCCAAGAGGCAGCGGTCAATCAAAGGGTGCCTACAGGGGTCGTCAGTGGCAGCCTGCCAACCAGAGGATTAGTGCCACAGCTACAACTACAACCACTTCCACAGGACAGACACAATGACTTGACTCTGATTCTGCCTACCAGGGAACAACTGGAAGCACCCTTGGGCGGAAAGCTGTCTTTATTCTCGAAAAACTGGTATTGCATTACAAAAGACAAATGGACATTGCAAACCATAGACAAAGGATACAGATTTCACTTCCACACTTTTCCAAGAAGGAGCGGAATGCCAAACCTTCCACCAAATCAGAGGGCAGAGGCTTTAAAACAAATCAGCAATTTACTTCAGATGAAAGCTATAGAAAAGGTAGCATGTTCAGAACAAGGCCAAGGATTTTACTCCAGACTATTCCTTGTACCAAGAAAGGAAAATCAATGGAGGCCTATTCTCAACCTGTCCGCACTGAACACTTATCTCATTGTGCCAAAATTCAAAATGCTGACCCTACAGCAACTACTTCCCATGTTGGGCAAGGAGTCTTGGCTGGTGACTCTAGATCTCAAGGAGGCATACCTGTACGTCCTTATTCGACCAAACTGCAGAAGACACCTCAGATTTCTTGCAGGATCAGAGCATTATCAATTCTCAGCATTGCCCTTTGGCTTATCTACTGCGCCCAGAGTATTCACGAAATGCCTGGCATCAGTAATTGCACATTGCAGGCTTCAGGGAATTCAAATCTATCCATACCTGGACGACTGCCTAATACAAGCGGACAACAAGACAAAACTTATAAAGGATTTGACCTATGTCATGCACCTGTTACAGGCCTTGGGATACACAGTCAACATCCAGAAGTCAAGACTAGTGCCATCCCAAAGGATAACATTTTTGGGTGTGGATCTGGACACAATGGCTCAGATGGCTTTTCTCACAGAAGAAAAACAAAAGCAACTCCCAGTCTACTTCATGGCTTTGACAAGACAAACTCAGCTCACTGCAAGGAAAGTCCTGCAGGCCCTGGGTTACATGGCATCCTGCATAATCTTGATCCCGCATGCCAGGCTACATATGAGAAAATTACAATGGTACCTAAGGAATGTATGGTCTCAACACAGGCACAGTCTAGAAACCATGATACCAATCATACCATGCCTGAAAAAGGAATTTCTGTGGTGGACTCAGGCCTGCCAGTCCAACAGAGGGTTGCCTTTCAACAAACCACAACCAAGGCAGACCATCACCACGGATGCCTCAGACCTAGGATGGGGAGCACACATGGAGGACAAATGTATCCAAGGCCTATGGTCTCAGGACCAGCTGAACTTGCACATAAATCTAAAGGAGATGCTGGCAGTGAAACATGCAATCGAGACATTCAAATCATTCCTCCAGCAAGGACATCTGCTGATAAGGACAGACAACACCACAGTCATGTGGTACATAAACAAACAGGGAGGCACGCATTCCTACCGTCTGTACCGGATGGCAATGGATCTGTGGAACCTAGGCCTGAATCTCAACATCCAGCTGCAGGCCAAATTTGTACCAGGAAAAGAGAATTCACTAGCAGACAGCCTAAGCAGAACTACCACGGATGCTCACGAATGGATGCTGCATCCAGACATCTTCAAAATCATAACAAGCAAATGGGGAATGCCAGAGATAGACTTGTTCGCCTCCCCACTCAATCACCAACTGAAGAAATTCTGCTCAAGAGTATACCACCCACAAGCATGGAGGGTGGACTCTCTCTCTTTCAGCTGGAATGCCCTAACATTGTATGCTTTTCCACCTCTCCCATTGATGTACAAAGTTCTACTGAAGATCAGGGAGGAACAGCCAAAGGTGATACTAATAGCTCCAGACTGGCCAAGGCAGCACTGGTACCCGCAACTGAGAAGCATGTCTCGGGCGAACTCATGGCCTCTACCCCTATGGCCTCTTCTAACGCAGAACAACTTCAAGACCCTGCATCCAAACTTGAAAACACTGCAGCTAACTGCCTGGAAAATTGCTTAAAACAAAACAAAACTATTTTATCTCAGAGGGTCAAGGACATTATTCTGGAGGCTCGCAGACCCTCCACAAGGAAGACATACTCAGCTAAATGGAAGAGATTCCTCATTTGGAGCGCATCAAAGGGTACAAATATCACAATGGCAAACCTAGCACACATCCTAGAATATTTAGCAGAACTGTTCCACAATGGCCTGTCCTATTCTTCCATTAAGATTCATGCTTCAGCAATTTCAGCAGAGTACAACATGGATCCACCTATCTTCTCTCACCCTCTCCTCAGACAATTTTTAAGAGGGATCAAAAATGTAAAACCTTCAAGGAGACCCCCTCTGCCTACATGGGATCTCAATTTTGTGCTGGAAAAATTAACATTACCCCCTTTTGAACCAGCAGCATCAGCAGACTTACAGTTCTTATCTTGGAAAACTGCTTTGCTTCTGGCAATCACTTCAGCAAGAAGAGTATCCGAGTTACAGGCACTAATGGCAGTGCAGCCTTTCCTTATTTTTCACCAGGATAGAGTGTCTCTGAGAACCAATCCTACTTTCATGCCAAAGGTGGTATCCAGGGTATCCTTGAACCAAGCTATTCATTTGCCTACATTCTTCCCAAACCCACAGAACAGGGGGGAAAAACTATTGCACACCTTGGATGTACACAGACAACTACGCTACTATCTGGACAGAACTAAAAACAACAGAAAAACTGACCAACTTTTTGTAGCATATGCAACTGGAGTGCAAGGAAAAGCAATTTCCAAACAGACAATTTCAAAATGGATAGGAAATTGCATTTGTTTTTGCTACTCTTTTCATGGAAAGACAGCTCCTGAAAATATCAGGCCTCACTCCACAAGAGCCACAGCCACCACTACAACTTTCCTACGAAGGGTGGCTACCAAGGACATTTTAGAAGCTGCTACTTGGAGCTCTGTGCATACATTTGCCAAGCATTACAATCTACCTTTATACTCCAGATCCCGAGCAGGTTTTGCAACTGCAGTTTTACAGGGGATCTTAACTACACCATCCTTATCTTAGTACCTCCTCCCCCAGTTTGGCTATGGTATTCTACCCATATGTTATGACTGCAGATGCATCCTTGAAGGACATAGTACAGTTTTGTACCTACCATAAATGTAGATGTCCGATAGGTATGCATCTGCAGTCAAGATTACCCACCCTCCTTCCCCTCTGTGGTACTCCTAGGGTGCTTACCCTCTTCAGCTAGCTGGGGAATCTATTATGGTGTATTTGTTTGTTTATATATATATATATATATATATATATATATATATATATATATGTATATATGTATATATGTATATATATATATATATATATATATATATATATTTTGTTTGTTACTGTTTGGAATTTTCAACATTTATCCAAATTTAGCCTTCCTGGAGGGCACCTGGCATCTGGGGCAAGAAACACTGAGGAAAATGGCGTCGGCTGATGCCTTTATACCCCAGAAGCTCTGACGTCGGGGAAAGTGCGACATCAGCCGAGGCCAGACCCAGACTTTGGAATCCGGCCGACCGAAGGGCTGCCTGAGGCAGGACAAACCCATATGTTATGACTGCAGATGCATACCTATCGGACATCTACATTTATGGTAGGTACAAAACTGTACTTTTTCAGACCTACACAGCTATATGTAAAGCCTACTTCAGCTCCAGAAGCAAAGATTACAGCAGCTTTAAAGACAAAGAAACAAGTGCAGCATTCTCCAGGACAGACTTCCATGCCTAAGAAACAGATGCTCAGAATGGCTGAAGACCTTATTACCTTGATCAGGGGTTCCCATCCCCCTCCTGACAAGAGGCCTAGGCAAGAGACAGACTATGACTCTTCAGATCAGGTTTCCATTTCCTCTGACTCCTCTTCTGTACAGGAATACGCTCTTCCTCCCTATGAGGATTCTGATGCTGAAGAATCCATTCCTTCAGCCTCTCCTCCTGAGGATTATTCTTTTGGGGAAACCCTGCATACCATGAAGGGAGCCCTTCCACTGGGAGAGCCAAGATTACTCAGAATCAAAGAAAAGGCTTAGAGATTTTCTTTTACTTCCTCAGCACAGGCCTCTTGCTATTCCCCATTTGCTAGACATTGTAGATGATGTATTTTCAGAATCCGGCTTTTCTCCGGACTCCTTACCTCCAGCTCCTGTTAAACTAGACAGATACTACAGGGTTCCTGATTCACATAAATTTCTTTATAAAAACCCTGCTGCTGACCCAGAAACTATTTCTCAGGGTCCCAAGGGGGGGTTAAGGCCGCTACTGCAAAAAAACCCTGTCCCTTCTGACAGGGATTCAAGGGCACTAGACAGATAGGGGAAAAAGGTTTGCACTTCTGCTACTTTGGCTGTGAGGGCTTTAAATTGTCAATTTCATATGATTAAATATCAGCAATACTTAATGTCACTGTTAAAACAGAAAATGTTGACTAATTCTGATTGTATAGAAAATAAGGAAATTCAGGATTTATCGCATGCAACTGAACAAGTGGGAAAGCATACATTGCAATGTGGTTTTGATTCTCTGGAGGCCTCCTGCAGGGCCACAGTTACGGGTTCTGTCATTAGGAGGCATGCTTGGTTAAAGGAACAAAATCTGCCTGATAATGTTAAAGCAAAATTATTAGATGCTCCATTACAGCATGATACTTTATTTGGTGTTAAAGCAGAGGAGGTTTTGAAGAAAATGGAGGACAAAGCGAAATCTATGCAGACAGTAAAGGA
This sequence comes from Protopterus annectens, assembly GCF_019279795.1. Lineage (NCBI taxonomy): Eukaryota > Metazoa > Chordata > Ceratodontiformes > Protopteridae > Protopterus > Protopterus annectens. Next base: position 1,343,748,418 of record NC_056743.1, on the reverse strand, counting down.
TTTCTTACAGGTTCAGCCACCAAAATTCAACAGGAACTGGCCTACCAAGAATTGGTCCTTTCCAGTGTCGGACAGGCCACAAAGAGGCAGATACAGACGTCCCAGAGGCAGATCCCAGCCCCAGGGCTCATACAGGCCTAAACAGTGGGGCGCTTCTACCTCCAAAAGTGGAGAAGACGAAGCACAACCATACAGGAAACAGTCCCAATGACTTGCCTCTGCCAGCACCAAGCACTTATCTTCTTGCAGCCCCCTTAGGGGGAAAACTAGCACTTTTCTCTCAAAATTGGCACATGATCACCCAGGACAAATGGGTATTGATTATAGTTTCCCAGGGCTACAGGTTTCACTTTCACACCCTGCCAAAGGCAAAAGGTATGCCAAACCTGCCACAGAATCAATGGGCAGAGCACAAAAACAAGTTTCGTCCCTTATGCAAATGAGGGCCATTCAGCAAGTACCACAGCAAGAGCAGGGGCAAGGATTTTACTCAAGACTTTTCTTGGTTCCCAGAAAGGACAAAGCTTGGAGACCAATACTGGACCTGTCTTTTCTAAACACATTTCTGGACGTTCCAAAATTCAAAATGTTAACTCTGCAGCAGCTTCTGCCCATGCTGGGCAAGAAGGCTTGGCTTGTAACTTTGGACGTAAAAGAGGCATACCTGCATATCCCACTCAGACAATCTTGCAGAAGATACCTCAGATTCGTAGCTGGCTCAATGCACTACCAATTCTCTGCACTGCCCTTTGGCTTATCTACTGTGCCCAGGGTCTTCACAAAATGCCTGGCACCAGTAATTGCATTTTGCAGACAAAGAGGAATTCAAATTTATCCTTACTTGGACGACTGCCTTATACAAGCAGAGAACAAGGACACTCTGCTAAAGCATCTGGCGTTCGTAAAAAGATTATTATTTTGCCTAGGGTACACAGTAAGCGAAAAGAAATCAAAACTAGTACCCTCTCAAGAGATAATATTCCTGGGTGCAAGCTTAACTACAACTGCTCAGATGGCTTATCTCACGCCAGACAAAGGCAACTAACTTCTTACTTCAAAATGTTGGCAACAAAGACCCAGTTATCTGCAAGAAAAATTCTGCAGGCCTTGGGCTTCATGGCATCCTGCATTCTGCTAATTCCATATGCCAGACTGCATATGAGGAAACTTCAATGGTACCTAGTAAGGGTATGGACTCAACATCGTCAAAGCCTGGAAGCATTAATTACCCTCATTCCTTGCCTGCAACAGGAGTTTCGATGGTGGGCTCATGCCTGTCACCTCAACAAGGGACAGCCATTCACTCTACTCACAGCCAGGCAGTCAATAACAAGAGATGCATCAGATTATGCCTGGGAAGCACACATGGCAGGAAAATGTATTCAGGGCACATGGTCCACAAGCCAAATGCATCTACATATCAATCAAAAAGAGATGCTAGCTGTTCAGAATGCCCCGACAGCTTTCAAGGATCTACTCCATCCAGGACAACTACTGATAAGGACGGACAATACTACAGTCATGTGGTACATAAACAACCAGGGAGGCACACATTCCTACCCCCTCTGCAGACAAGCCATGACTTTGTGGAACACAGCATTGGCTTATCAAGTACACCTGCAAGCACAATTCGTGCCAGGAAAGAACAATACTCTGGCAGATGAACTAAGCAGAAACCTTACGGATCCCCACGAGTGGAAACTGGATCTACAAGTCTTCAGCATGATAACAAAGGAATGGGATGCCCAGACATAGATCTGTTTGCCTCCCCTTCCAACTGCCAACTACAGAAATTCTGCACAAGGACTTATCACAAGCAAGCATGGAAAGTGGATGCTCTGTCATTCAGTTGGAAAAGTCTAACAGTATATGCCTTTCCTCCTCTGCCTCTCCTCCCCAAGGTACTCCTAAAGGCAGATAAGAGAAGCCAAGAATGATTCTGATTTCCCCAGACTGGCCTCGCCAGCACTGGTACCCAATCCAAAAAAGCTTGTCTCAAGGCCCAGCATGGACATTGACTCTAATTCCTCACTTACTGATTCAGCGAAACAGTCAGATTCTGCACAGCCAACTCAGACCCTAAGTCTGGCAGCATGGCGGATAATGTAACCATTCAAAGCACACCTCTCTTTAAAGCAGTGATGGATGTTATTTTGGAGGCCAGGAGGCCCAGTACCAGAAAATCTTATGCAGAAAAATGGAAAAGATTCTGTGCTTGGAACCAGGCACAAGGAATTGACACATTGGTACCAAACATTCCTCAGATTTTACAATACCTAACTGAGATGCTGGACAAAGGCCTATCCTTTTCATCAAGTAAAATTCATGCCTCTGAAATTTCAGCACATTACAATACGGAACCTCCTATTTTTTCCCATCCATTGCTAAGGCAGTACCTCAGAGGGGCCAGAAACATAAGACCTCCAAGGAGAGACCCCCAATACCTGCATGGGACCTCAATTATGTCTTGGAAAAACTCACACTGCCGCCTTTTGAGCCAGCCAATACAGCTGATATAAAGTTTTTATCTTGGAAAACAGCTCTGCTCCTAGCAGTAACCTCTGCAAGACGAGTTTTAGAGATACAGGCACTCATGGTTGTGGAACCTTTCATCATTTTCCATCCAGACAGGGTTTCTCTAAGGACAAACCCAATATTTATGCCTAAGGTAGTGTCCAGTGTGGCCCTTAACCAAACCATCCATTTGCCTACCTTTTATCCAAACCCACAGAATAAGGGTGAGAGACTTCTGCATTCCTTGGACATACACAGACAACTATGCTTTTACTTGGACAGAACTAAAGCTTTCAGAAAAACTGAGCAACTTTTAGTGGCATATGCTGCAGGATCTCAAGGAAAGCCCATCTCAAAACAGGCTATTTCAAAATGGATAGGCCACTGCATTCGTTTCTGCTACTCACAACATGGCAAATCAGTGCCCAAGGTCATTAGGCCTCATTCTACCAGGGCAGCAGCCACTTCAGCAGCCTTTCTCAGAGGAGTGCTAACCAAAGACATTTTAGAGGCTGCAACTTGGAGTTCAGTGCACACTTTTACAAAGCACTACCATTTACCTCTCTACTCTAAATCCAGAGCAGGCTTCGCTACTGCAGATGTTAATAGTGTTACACTGCTGCAGTCATTACACTTGGGTTATCTTGCCGTCAGGCGGTCCCGCAGTCGGCCAGAGTTCTGAAGTCTTGGTCTGGTGTCGGTTGCTGTCGCTTCTTCCCTGACGTCAGTGCGACAGGGGTATATAAGATGCATCCGACGCCATTTTCTTCAGTCTTACTTGCCGCACGGTGCCCGAAGCAGAAGCAGTTCGCAAGTGCCGGTCGGCCGACTCCTTAGAGTTTCGAAGTCAAATTTCAGATCCGAATTCTTCAATAAAGCTAAGTACCCTGTTGGGGAAACTTTTTTCTTGCCTCAGACCGATGTCAGAAAAAGTTTATAATTGTATTTCTTTGGGAAGCAAATACCTCATAAGGACTTCCATTCTTACTGTATTCCATGCCTAGGCCCTGATCACAACGTCACTTGTTGTCTGTTCTGTGCTAGATTTAACAAACGCACTATAAAAAAAGTTTTGATTTTACTTTGCACTACTTTGGCCGAAGGTTCAATTATACTATGCCGTCGGATCAACCGATGACCACAATACCGAAAAAACACAAGGACAAGGATAAAGACAGGCATCCGAGGTCCAACACCGATGACAAAACCTCTTCTAGGCCAGTCGCCGTTTCTCAGTAAGGCGCTTTCGCAGCCCCTGACACCCGCTACCTTAGAGTCACAGGCCGCCTCTGAATCCCACGTGGAGACAACTAGGCCTCTGGAAACTCAAGGTATTGGGCCTACGGAAACTAATCCTTCAGTTGGGTCCGGAGCCGCTGAGCAGGCATCGGCTTCTGAGGGTGTTTTCAGACCTTCACAACTTACCATTAAAACAACACCCAAGACAGAAGTACCATTAAAGACAAAGAAAGAAGTACAGCATTCTCCTGGACAGTCCTCCATGCCTAAGAAACAGATGCTTAAAAGGGCCGAAGACCTCATTACTCTAATCGGGGGTTCCCATCCCTCTCCTGAGAAAAGGCCTAGGCAGGATACAGACTATGATTCCTCTGATCAGGTTTCCATCTCCTCTGATTCCTTTTCAGACCAGGGATACTCTCTACCCCCCTGTGAGGACTCTGATGCTGAAGAATCGATCCCTTCAGCCTCTCCTCCTGAGGATTATTCTTTAGGGGAAACTTTACATACCATGAAGGAGCATTTCCATTGGGAAAGTCAGGATTACTCAGAATCCAAGAAAAGGCTCAGGGATTTTCTTTTATTGCCTCAGCACAGGCCCCTGGCTATTCCGCCTGTGCTAGATATTGTGGATGATGTGTTCTCTGAATCCTGCTTATCTCCTTATTCTCTGCCCCCTGCACCAGCCAAGCCAGATAAGTATCAGTCCCTGACTCTCACAAGTTTCTTTATAAAAACCCTTCTGCTGATCCAGAAACTATTTCCCAGGGTCCAAAAGGGGTTAAGGCTTCCATTGCAAAAAATCCAGTACCCTCTGACAAGAGATTCCAGAGCTTTGGACAGATGGGGGAAGAAAGTATACACTTCTGCAACTTTAGCAGTAAGAGCTTTAAATTGCCAGTTTCACATGCTTAAGTACCAACAATATTTAATGGCTCAGTTAAAACAGAAAATGCTTGCAAGCTCAGAAGCTCCTGGTTGTAAAGAAATGCAGGATTTTTTGCATGCAGTTGAACAGGTGGGAAAACATACTCTGCAATGTGGTTTTGATTCTTTAGAGGCCTCTTGTAGAGCCGCAGTTACAGGTTCTGTGATTCGAAGACATGCTTGGTTAAAACAGCAGAGTTTACCTGATCATGTTAAGGCAAAGTTATTGGATGCTCCTTTACAGCATGATACCTTGTTTGGTGTTAAGGCAGAAGAGGTGTTAAAGAAAATGGAGGATAAAGCTAAATCTATGCAAACAGTCAAGGATTTCTTACAGGTATAGCCACCTCGATTTAGCAGAAATTGGCCAACAAAGAAATGGTCCTTTCCAGTGTCAGGCAGGCTACAGAGGGGCAGATACAGACGCAGATCTCAACCCCAAGGCTCAAACAGACAACAACAATGGGGCACCTCAACCCCAAAAGGAGGTGAGGACAAGTCTCAACCTTACAGGAAACAGTCACAATGACTTTCCCCTTCGTATGCCAAGCACTTCCCTTTTGGAAGCCCCCTTAGGGGGAATACTAGCACTTTTTTCTCAAAACTGGCAAACAATCACCCGAGACAAATGGGTTCTGAATATTGTATCTCAAAGCTACAAGTTCCACTTTCATACTTTACCAAGGCTAAAAGGAATACCAGACCTGCCACAAAATCAATGGGCAGAGGCACAAAAACAAATTTCAGCCCTCATGGACATGAGAGCTATTCAAAAAGTACCAAAACAGGAACTAGGACAAGGATTTTACTCAAGACTCTTCCTGGTCCCCAGAAAGGACATGGCCTGGAGGCCCATACTAGACCTTTCAATTTTAAATACTGGCCCATGCTGGGCAAGAAGGCTTGGCTTGTTACTCTGGACCTCAAAGAGGCATACCTGCATGTCCCTATCAGACAAAATTGCAGAAGATACCTCAGATTCAAAACTGGTACAATGCACTACCAATTCTCTGCACTGCCCTTTGGCTTGTCTACTGCACCCAGGGTCTTCACAAAATGCCTGGCACCAGTAATTGCATTTTGCAGACAAAAAAAAATTCAAATATATCCCTACTTGTACGACTGCCTTATTCAAGCAGAGAGCACGGACATTCTTCTAAAGCACCTGGCGTTTGTAAAAAGATTGCTAATTTGTCTAGGGTACACAGTAAACGAAAAGAAATCAAAACTAGTGCCCTCTCAAGAGGTAATATTCCTGGGTGCAAGCTTAAATACAATGGCCCAGATGGCTTACCTCACGCCAGACAAACAAGTTCAACTAACTCAATATTTTCAATTACTGGCAAAAAGTCCCATCTCCCTGCAAGAAAAATTCTGCAGGCCCTGGGATTCATGGCATCCTGCATACTACTATTACCATATGCCAGACTGTATATGAGGAAATTACAATGGTACCTAAAAAGTGTTTGGACTCAACACTCTCACAGTTTAGAAGCAGTAATACCAATGATTCCCTGCCTACAACAGGAGTTTCGATAGTGAGCACAGGCATGTCACCTAAACAGGGGTCAGCCTTTTACCCTACCCACAGCCAGGCAGACACTAACAATAGATGCTTCGGATTACGCCTGGGGAGCACACATGGCAGGAAAATGCATTCAGGGCAAGTGGACCACAGACCAGATGCATCTTCACATCAATCAAAAAGAGATGTTGGCTGTTCAAAATGCCCTAATAGCTTTCAAGGACCTTCTGCATCCAGGACAATTATTATTAAAGACAGACAACACCACAGCAATGTGGTACATAAACAAGCAAGGGGGCACTCATTCTTATCCCCTATGCAGGCAAGCCATGACCCTGTGGAACACAGCTCTAGCGTATCAAGTTCACCTGCATGCATAATTCCTGCCAGGAAAGAAAAATACTCTGGCAGACGATCTAAGCAGAAATATCATGGACCCTCACGAATGGAAATTAAATCCAGAAATCTTCAGCATGGTAACGCAAAAATGGGGATGCCCAGACATAGATCTTTTTGCCTTCCCACTGAATTTCCAACTACAAAAATTCTGCACAAGGACTTATCACAAACAAGCATGGAACGTGGATGCTCTTTTGTTCAGCTGGAAAAACCTAAAAGTTTATGCCTTCCCGCCACTGCCTCTCCTTTCAAAGGTACTCCTAAAAGCCAGACAAGAAAAACCACAGATGATCCTGATTGCTCCAGACTGGCCACACCATCACTGTTACCCTATGTTAAGGAACTTAGCTCAAGGCCCACAATGGATTTTGCCACAAATTCCACACCTTCTGACTCAACAAAACAATCAGATCCTGCACAGTCAGCTCAAAACCCTAAACCTGGCTGCATGGCAGATTCATTAGTCAAACAGGCAACACCTCTCTCTAAAGCTGTTATGGACGTCATTTTGGAGGCCTAGCACCAGGAAAGCTTACTTAGAAAAATGGAAGAGATTCTGCGCCTGGAACTGGGCTCAAAGCCTTGACCCTCTTGTTCCAAACATTCCTCAGATTTTACAATACTTAACTGAGATGCTGGACAGAGGCCTATCCTTCTCATCAATTAAGATCCACGCCTCTGCCATTTCAGCACATTACAACACGGGTCCTCCTTTATTCTCTCATCCCTTGCTAAAGCAGTACCTCAGAGGGGCTAAAAACATAAGACCGCCCCGGAGAGCACCAACACCAACTTGGGACCTCAATTTCGTTTTGGAAAAACTAACCCTGCCACCTTTTGAGCCAGCCAATACAGCTAATCTAAATTTTTTATCATGGAAAACAGCTCTGCTCCTGGCAGTAACTTAAGCACGAAGAGTCTCAGAGCTACAGGCATTAATGGCAGTGGAACCTTTTATCATTTTTCATCAGGACAGGGTTTCTTTAAGGACAAACCCTACCTTTATGCCAAAGGTGGTATCTAGTGTGGCTCTTAACCAAACCATCCATTTGCCAACTTTTTATCCAAACCCCCAGAATAAAGGGGAGAAACTTCTGCATTCTTTGGACATACACAGGCAGCTATGCTTCTACCTGGACAAAGCAAAAGCTTTCAGGAAAACTGAGCAACAGTTTGTAGCATATGCTGCAGGATCACAGGGCAAGGCTATCTCAAAGCAGACTATATCCAAATGGATAGGACACTGTATTCGTTACTGCTACACGCAGCATGGAAAATCAGTCCCAAATAACATTAGGCCACATTCCACCAGAGCAACAGCCACTTCAACAGCCTTTCTCAGAGGAGTACCTACCAAGGAAATTTTGGAAGCTGCAACTTGGAGTTCAGTGCACACCTTTACCAAGCATTACCACCTGCCTCTTTACTCTAAATCCAAAGCAGCTTTTGCCACTGCAGTTCTGCAGGGCCTCATAGCCAATCCTAACTCTTTATAGACCAGCCACCCAACCTTAGCTTTGGGATTCTACCCAAGTGTAATGACTGCAGCATTGTAACACGATGAACATAGTATAGTTTTGTACCTACCATAAATGTAGATGTTCGAGTGTTCACACTGCTGCAGTCCAGGTTACCCTCCCTCCATCCCCTCTGAACTAGCTGGACTTATCTATACCTTTCTATCCTATACAACCTTTGTGGTGTATTTGCTTGTAACTGAAGGTATTGTTTTTATTTCATATGTATATTTTTTATTAGCAGTATGTATTGCCTACCTACTTGGGGGCACCTGACATCTGGGGCAAGAAAAACTGAAGAAAATGGCATCGGATGCATCTTGTATATCCCTGTCGCACTGACATCAGGGAAGAAGTGACAGCAACCGATGCCGGACCAAGACTTTGGAACTCTGGCCGACTGCAGGACCGCCTGATGGCAGGATAACCCAAGTGTAATGACTGCAGCAGTGTGAACACTCAAACATCTACATTTATGGTAGGTACAAAACTGTACTTTCTGCAAGGCCTTATAGCCTCTCCTAATCCTGTTTAGGCCCAGCCAATAAGCCTTAGCTTTGGGATTCAACCCAAGAGTAATGACTGCAACAGTGAAACACGATGAACATAGTACAGTTGTGTACTTACCATAAATGTAGATGTTTGAGTATATTCACTGTTGCAGTGCAGGTTACCCACCCTCCATCCCCCTTTTCTTAGTTGGGACTTACCTATACTTCTCTGTCTTATTCAACCTATGTGGTGTATTTGCTTGTAGATGAAGGAAATTTTTATTTTACTGCATGCTTAATTATTGGCATAATATTTTTAGCCTACCATTTTGGGGGCACCTGACATCTGGGGTAAGAAATACTGAAGAAAATGGCATCGGCTGCATCTTTTATACCCCTGGCGCACTGACATCAGGGAAGAGGCGGCAGCAACTGACGCCGGAACTAGACTTTGACTTCTGGCAGACTACAGGTAGCCTGCCAGCAAGATAACCCAAGAGTAATGACTGCAACAGTGAATACACTCTAACATCTACATTTATGATAGGTACACAACTGTACTTTCTGCATGATTTGCTCAATTCTTTGACAAAGAAATGGAGTGTCAGGGACACTCAGACATTATAGCATGTGCCTGATGTTCTTCAGGTTTCACTGTTGCAGTCATTACACTTGGGTTATCCTGCTGGCAGGCTACCCGCAGTTTGCCAGAATTCCAAAGTCTAGGTCCGGCGTTGGTTGCTGTTGCCTCTTCCCTGATGTCAGTGCGCCAGGGGTATAAAAGATGCAGCCGACGCCATTTTCTTTAGTCTTTCTTACCGCACGTTGCCCGAAGCAAAAGCAGAGTTCGCAAGTGCCGGTCGGCCGACTCCTGAGATTTTCGAAATTGAATTTCAGAACCGAAGTCTTAAGTAAAGCTAAGTACCCCGTTGGGGAAACTTTTTCTTGCTCCAGACCGATGTCAGTAAAAGTTAACAATTGTATTTCTTGTAGGAAGCAAATACCTCATAAGGATTTTCACTCTTACTGTATTCCTTGCCTAGGCCCTGACCAAGATGTTGCTAGTTGTTGGTTTTGTGCTAGATTCAACCAACGCACTATTAAGCGTCGGTTTGATTTTGCTTTACATTACTTTGGCCGAAGATTTAACTACATAATGCCGTCGGAACAACCGATGACCGGAATGCATAAAAAATGCAAAGACAAAGAAAAGGACAGGCATCCGAGGTCCAAAACCAACGATGAAGCCTCTTCTTGGCCAGTCGCCGGTTCTCAGTGAGGCGCTTTCGCAGCCCCTTACACCCGCTACCTCAGAGCCACAGGCCGCATCCGACTCCCACTTGGAGACACTTAGGCCTGTGGAAACTCAAGGTATTGGTCCTCCGGAAACTATTCCCTCAGATGGGTCTGGAGCCGCTGAGCAGGCATCGGCTTCTGAGGGTGTTTTCAGACCTTCACAGCTTATTAATTTCACTGCAACAGCCAAGGCAAAGTCAAAAACACCATTAAAGACAAGGAAACAAGTACAGCATTCTCCTGGACAGTCATCCATGCCAAAGAAACAGATGCTTAAAATGGCCAGGGACCTAATTACTTTGATCAGGGGTTCCCATCACCCTCCTGATAAAAGGCCTAGGCAAGACACTGACTATGACTCCTCTGACCAGGTTTCTATTTCCACTGATTCCTCTTCAGATCAGGGATATTGTCTCCCTCCCTATGAGGACTCTGATGCAGCAGAATCTATACCTGCACCCTCTCCGCCTGAGAATTACTCTTTTGGGGAAACCTTGCACACCATGAGGGAGCATTTCCATTGGGAGAGCCAGGATTATTCAGATTCCAAGAAAAGGCTCAGAGACTTTCTTTTATTGCCTCAGCACAGGCCCCTGGCTATCCCCCCTGTGCGTGATATTGTTGATGATGTTTTCCCTGAATCCAGTTTGTCTCCTGATTCTTTACCCCCTGCACCAGTCAAGCCAGACAGGTTCTACAGGGTCACAGACTCTCAAATTTCTTTATAGAAACCCTGCTGCTGACCCAGAAACCATTTCTCACGGTGCCAAAGGGGTTAAGGCTTCCACTGAAAAAAAACCCTGTCCCTTCTGATTGTGATTCCAGAGCTCTGGATAGATGGGGGGAAAAAAGTTTACACTTCTGCTACTTTAGCTATAAGGGCTTTAAACTGCCATTTTCATATGCTTAAATATCAACAATACCTAATGTCTTTGTTAAAACAGAAAATGCTTACAAACTCAGAATGTCCTGACAATAAGGAAATGCAGGATTTATTGCATGCAGCTGAATAAGTGGGAAAGCATACTCTGCAATGTGGTTTTGATTCATTAGAGGCTTATTGCAGAGCCGCAGTTACAGGCTCTGTCATTCGAAGGCATGCTTGGTTAAAAGAACAAAGTTTACCTGATCATGTTAAAGTAAAATTATTGGATGCTCCACTACAGCATGATACTTTGTTTGGTGTTAAGGCAGAAGAGGTGTTAAAGAAAATGGAGGATAAAGCAAAGTCAATGCAGACAGTAAAGGATTTCTTACAGGTTCAGCCACCTAGATTTAGCAGAAACTGGCGTTCAAAAAATTGGTCCTTTCCGGTGTCAGACAGGCTACAAAGAGGCAGATACAGACTCCCAGGAAGCAGATCTCAGCCTCAAGGTTCATGCAGACCTAAACAATGGGGTGCTTCAGCCCCCAAAGGAGGAGAAGACAAATCACAACCTTATAGGAAACAGTCCTAATGACTTCCCTGTACAAATGCCAAGCACTTACCTTTTGGCAGCACCCTTAGGGGGAAAGCTAGCACTTTTCTCACAAAATTGGCACATGATCACCCAGGACCAATGGGTACTGAATATTGTTTCTCAGGGTTACAGGTTCCACTTTCACACCTTTCCGAAATCAAAAAGTATGCCAGACCTGCCTCAAAACCAATGGGCAGAGGCACAAAAACAAATTTCTGCTCTCATGGACATGAGAGTTATTCAAAGAGTACCACAGCAAGAACAGGGGCAAGGATTTTACTCAAGACATTTCCTGGTACCCAGAAAGGACAAAGCCTGAAGACCAATACTGGACCTGTCAATCCTAAATACTTTCCTGGATATTCCGAAATTCAAAATGTTAGCAGCAACTTCTACCCATGCTAGGCAAGAAGGCTTGGCTAGTTACTTTGGACCTCAAGGAGGCATACCTGCATGTCCCAATCAGACAATCTTGCATAAGATACCTCAGATTCATAGCAGGCTCAATGCATTACCAATTCTCTGCACTGCTTTTTGGCTTATCTACTGCATCAAGGGTCTTCACAAAATGCATGGCACCAGTAATTGCATTCTGCAGGCAAAAAGGAATTCAAATATATCCCTACTTGGACGACTGTCTTATTCAAACAGAGAGCAAGGACATTCTACTAAAGCATCTGGCATTTGTAAAAAGATTACTAATTTGCCTAGGGTACACAGTAAATGAAAAGAAGTCAAAACTAGTGCCCTCTCAAGAGATAATGTTCCTCGGTGCAAGCTTAAATACAACTGCCCAGATGGCTTATCTCACGCCAGACAAGCAAAGGCAACTGACTCAATACTTTCAAATGATGGCAACAAAGACCCAGCTCCCTGCAAGAAAAATTCTGCAGGCTGTGGGCTTCATGGCATCCTGCATTCTACTAATTCCATATGGAAGACTGCATATGAGGAAACTACAATGGTATCTAAAAAGTGTTTGGACTCAACATTGCCACAGCCTGGAAACAATAATAACTCTTATTCCCTGCCTACAACAGGAGTTTCGATGGTGGGCACTGGCCTGTCACCACAACAAGGGACAGCCTTTCACCTTACCCACAGCCAGGCAGACAATAACAGATGCATCGGATTATGCCTGGGGGGCACACATGGCAGGAAAATGTATTCAGGGCACGTGGCCCAAGGAACAAATGCATCTTCACATCAATCAAAAAGAGATGCTAGCTGTACAGCATACCCTGACAGCCTTCAAGGATCCACAACATCCAGGACAACTATTACTAAAGACGGACAATACCACAGTTATGTGGTACATAAGCAAGGGGGCACACATTCCTACCCCCTCTGCAGGCAAGCCATGACTTTGTGGAACACAGCACTGACCTATCAAGTACACATGCAGGCACAATTCCTGCCAGGAAAAAAAAAAATACTCTGGCAGATGAACTAAGCAGAAATCTCATGGATCCTCACGAATGGAAACTAATTCCACAGATGTTTATCTTGTTTCACTGTTGCAGTCATTACACTTGGGTTATCCTGCTGGCAGGCGACCCGCAGTCGGCCCGAGTTCCAAAGTCTTGGTCCTGACGTCAGTTGCGGTCACCTCTTCCCTGACGTCAATAGTGCGACAGGGGTATAAAAGTGGCAACCAACACTATTTTCTCCAGTCTTTCTTGCCGTGCGGTGCCTGAAGCAAAAGCAGTTCGCAAGTGCTGGTCGGCCAACTCCTGACATTTTAAAAAATGAATTTCAGAACCTAAGTCTTCAGTAAAGCTAAGTACCCCATTTGGAAAACTTTTTCTTGCTCCAGACCGATGTCAGTAAAAGTTAATAATTGTATTTTTTGCGAGGAAGCAAATACATCATAAGGACTTTAACTCTTACTGCATTCCTTGCCTAGGCCCTGACCACGACGTTGCTAGCTGTCGGTTTTGTGCTAGATTCAATAAACACACTAATAAACGTCTGTTTGATTTTGCTTTACATTATTTTGGATGAAGATTTAATTATATAATGCCATCGGAACAACCGACAATCGGAATGTATAAAAAATGCAAAGAAAAAGACAAGCATCAGAGGTCCAAAACCGACAAAGCCTCTTCTAGGCCAGTCGCCGGTTCTCAGGCGCTTTCGCAGCCCCTGACACCCGCTACCTCAAAGCCATAGGCCCTAACCGACAGCCACGTGGAGACACCGAGGCCTACAGAAACTATACCCTCAGATGGGTCCGGAGCCGCTGAGCAGGCAGCGGCTTCTGAGGGTGTTTTCAGACCTTCACAGCTTACAATTAAGGCTACTACAGCAGCAAAGGCAAAGTCAAAAACACCATTAAAGACAAGGAAACCAGTGCAACATTCTCCAGAGCAGTCATCCATGCTAAAGAAACAGATGCTTAAAATGGCCTAAGACCTTATTACTTTAATCAGGGGTTCCCATCCCCCTCCTGACAAAAGGCCTAGGCAAGACACTGATTATGATTCCTCTGATCAGGTTTCCATTTCCTCTGATTCTTCTGATCAGGGCTATTCTCTCCCTCCCTTTGAGGACTCTGATGCTGAAGAGTCCTTTCCTTCAGCCTCACCGCCTGAGGATTATTCTTTTGGGGAAACCCTGCACACCATGAGGGAGCATTTCCATTGGGAGAGCCAGGATTACTCTGAATCCAAGAAAAGACTTGGAGATTTCCTTTTCTTGCCTCAGCACAGCCCCCTGGCTATCCCTCCTGTGCTGGATATTGTAGATGATGTTTTTTCTGAATCCAGTCTGTCTCCAAATTCTTTACTCCCTGCTCCAGTAAAGCCAGACAGATACTATAGGGTCCCTGACTCTCATAAATTTCTTTATAAAAACCCCGCTGCAGACCCAGAGACCATTTCTCAGGGTCCTTAAGGGGTTAAAGCTTCCACTGCCAAAAATCCTGTCCCCAAAGATAGGGATTCCAGAGCTCTGGACAGATGGGGGGAAAAAGTTTACACTTCTGCCACTTTAGCTGTAAGAGTTTTAAGCTGTCAGTTTCACATGCTTAAATATCAACAGTATCTCATGTCATTGTTAAACCAGAAAATGGTTACAAATATAGAAAGTCCTGACAGTAAAGAAATGCAGGATTTATTGCATGCAGTTGAACAAGTGTTCAAGCATACTCTGCATTGTGGTTTTGATTCATTAGAGGCTTCTTGTAGAGCCGCAGTTACAGGCTCAGTAATTCGAAGACATGCTTGGTTGAAAGAACAAAGTTTACCTGACCATGTTAAAGTAAAATTATTGGATGCTCCACTACAGCATGATACTTTGTTTGGTGTTAAGGCAGAAGAGGTGTTAAAGAAAATGGAGGATAAAGCAATGTCAATGCAAATGGTTAAAGATTTCTTACAGGTTCAACCACCTAGATTTAGCAGAAACTGACCTTCAAAAAATTGGTCCTTTACAGTGTCAGACAGGCCACAAAGAGGCAGATACAGATGCCCAAGAGGCAGATCTCAGCCCCAAGGCTCCTACAGACCTAAACAATGGGGTGCTTCAGCCCCCAAAGGAGGAGAAGACAAATCACAACCTTATAGGAAATGGTCACAGTGACTTCCCTCTGCAAATGCCAAGCTCTTAACAGTGGACAGCACCCCTAGGGGGTAAGCTAGCATTTTTCTCAAAAAATTGGCACATGATCACCCAAGACCAATGGGTGCTGAATATAGTTTCTCAGGGGTACAGGTTCCATTTCCACACCCTTCCAAAACCAAAAGGTATGCCAAACCTGCCACAAAACCAATGGACAGAGGCACAAAAACAGATTGCTGCTCTTGTGGATATGGGAGCTATTCAAAAAGTTCCACAAGAAGAACAGGGACAAGGATTTTACTCGAGACTTTTCTTAGTATCCAGAAAAGACAAAGCCTGGAGACCAATACTGAACCTGTCAATACTGAATACTTTCTTGGATGTTCCAAAATTCAAAATGTTAACACTTCAACAACTTCTGCCCATGCTGGGCAAGGAGGCTTGGCTAGTTACATTGGATCTCAAGGAGGCATACCTGCACTTCCCAATCAGATAATCGTGCAGAAGATACCTCAGATTTATAGCAGGCTCAATGCATTACCAATTCTCTGCACTGCCCTTTGGCTTGTCTACTGCGCCCAGGGTCTTCACAAAATGCCTGGCACCAGTAATTGCATTTTGCAGACAAAAAGGAATTGAAATATATCCCTACTTGGATGACTGCAACAGTGAATACACTCGAACAGCTACATTTATGGTAGGTACACAACTGTACTGTCTTCAGCATGATAACAAAGAAATGGGGACGCCCAGACATAGATCTTTTTGCCTCCCCTAACATCTGCCAACTACAGTGATTCTGCACAAGAACGTATCACTCAAAAGCATGGAAAGGGGATTTCAAAGTGGATAAGCCACTGCATTCGCTTTC